>NW_009234914.1:0-30985 GCF_000690835.1 Fulmarus glacialis | reverse complement strand
GTGCGGGGCGTGCTCCGAGGGGCCAGGCAGACAATAGGGCAGGAACCTTTACAGCGTGTGCGGTTTATTGCCTCAGCTCCTGGCGTGTTTCCCGCGCTCCGCCTTCCCTGAAATAACCTCCGTTATGTACAACTTCCAGGTGGGCAGGGCGGGTGAGGAGAGGTCTCCGCCTTGTAATTCTTGCACCGAGTATCAGACGTACCGCAGGAGACATGGGCAGGAAAACAATAGAGTAAGGCCTAAGCTGTAGCAGTGGGGCTCTTCAGCAAGGTGTATGTGAAGCGAAACGGGGCAGTGTGTTTTTAACAGTTTTATAAAAAGGTGTGTCACTATTTCACGTTATACGGGGGTTCAAATGGGTTGGGTGTAAATATATTATCGAAGGGTTTTAAAATAAGGGATTAATTCTTTTCTCTGCAATGAATACTAGCTCTAAATGGACCCAGAAAACCAGTGTGGAAGAAGGCTTGTAGGCAGTTCTAGATGGGGACTAGACAAATGAGCATCATTGGAGAAATTGAGAGGGCAGAAGAGTATAAGCAAAGGACCAGATTTAATAAGAAACATGGAAATAGTAGGAGGATCACAACATAAATACGTTGTGGTAATGAGAATGGAGCTGAATTTGAGTGTAAAATGAAGAAGATGGTTACCTCTTGTGGACTTTTGAGAAATGACAGTTGTGAGCTTAGTGCATAAAGCATACCATTTTTGTCCTATTTCACAGCCTTTGTTCAGGTCGAATTAGGATTGAGGGATACTAGCAGTCAGAAAATAAGATCCAGAATCTTTTCTTTTCATAAGGCTCCTGCTGTTGTAAATTAATTGACCGATTTACTGTTGTCGAATAAAACGCACAACTATTTTCTTTTCCTAATATATGTTTACATTATTTTTGTATAGTCATTTTCACTGTTCTCCATATTTTGTGTTGACTGTCCTTGTTTGTCCTGCAGATTTTTCCAACAAAAAGGAGGAAAGGAAAGAAAGGAAAAGAAGGATGGAAGTTTTTTTCTTTAGAAAAAAATAAAAGGTCTATCTTTGTTTGCAACTTGCATTTGGAAACTAAAGATACCTCCTTCTTAAGTAATAATAAAATATTGGGTATTGATTTAATTTTTTTTTTTCACCACTTGTTGTAAGTACAGGAGGGAATGATCGCTGCACTTTGTTAACTGTGATTTTTTTTTTTTCCCCCAGTAGTCATTTGAGTGTGCCCAAATAATTGTTTCACAAAAGAGAGTGATCTTGAGTAGTGACCTCTAACTTTCAAAAGTTAATCAATCGGTCACAGAAATGTTGAATAGCAAAGATTCTCAGGTTCTGTTTTTCCCAAGGGCATCTTAACATAGATAAAATGACAGTTCTTAGCAAGTTTCAAGTATTGTGCCTTATGTTGAATAAAAGTACAGTAAGGGTTTGATTCTTTTGGTTAAAATAGGCAGCTTTTGGGAGGGAGGCTATTTCCAATTAAATGTTTTTCCTATTGGAATCCAAAAGACTCAAAGATTAAAATAGAGTTCAATAAAATGCATGGAAAAAGGCAGGCTAAGATGTAGATTAGTTAAGTAAGCACAATTTTCTGTTTACTTTTTGAGGATATTCTTAGAAGTGGAAAAAAAATCTGAATAAAAGTAGACACACTGATTTAAATAATTTCAGTGTCCTAAAATAATTCTCTAGGATTCTTGAATTCTGGAGTCTTTCTTTGAAAATCTTCAAAATCAGTTTTTTAATGGGAAAATATATGTACATGAACTCTGGAAAAACTAGAACTTATATTTAAGATCTAATTTTAGATTTCCATCACTGGAAACAAACTCTGAACACTGGCTTTTCTCTTGATGAGGAAGTAAACCAGCAAGAAACTGCGGCTGGGGGAAGGAGGCAGGAGGAGGAATGACGCTGGAAGGCAAAGAAACAGGAAGAACTTTCATATTTCATACTCATCATCATAGTGTGTGCGTATTCTGTCATTACATTGTCAGGTCCAACACCTCAGGGCCAGACAGGACTCTTGGAACATTTTTACCTTCCCCTGTGCTCCATGGACTGCACAACCTCCTCTGTGTACTGCAGCAGCAATTTTTTCCTGTGGTCAGAAGCAACGGCTGCCACCTTTCTAACCACAGCAGGCTCCAGAAGAACAGTTTGCTTATTAGACAGTTTGCAGAACAAAATTGTTCCCTGGACTGGCTGAGACAAAGATGTCGGGCTCGGAAGCATTTTGTGGACTGAGTTTGACCCATGGAGCACCAGTTGGACTACACTAAGTAATGCAATTAATGTATTTTGAGGGCATACCTTTTCTGTCATTCTCTCTATAAAGGAGGAAATGCCTGGCTTGGAAAGATGCCTTTAAATGGTTTGGATTAGTTCAAAAGTCTGTCTTTTCTTCTACAGGAACCAGGGTCAGGTACCTTGGAAAGCGTGTAAGATAAGATGAACATTCAGTATACCTTTTCAGAACAGTCTAGGAATTGGGGACTTCCCAACACAAAAACTGTTGTCTCATATGATCTTGTACAAAAATTTGTCGAGTAATACCTTTTTACATTGAAACTGCTTCCTAGAACTGTGTTTGATCTCTTCCTGAGAAAAATTGATCTCCGTTCATTCTCTCCATCTTCTTCATGGTTGTATAAATCTCTGGACTTCCCCTGTTGTCCTTTTTTTTTTTCCCCCCAATCTGAAGAATCCCCATCTAGTTAGTTGTTCTTTGAATGGAGTCCATTGCTCACTGCAGCTGATTGTTACTAACTCACGATGACTTGGTAGAACAGGAAGGGGTTTTGGCAGGTGGGAGAACAGAAGGTGAGAGAGTTTATAACTGTTAGGAGGATCAGAACTGCACATAATATTTGTGTGCTTCATGTTGTTACAGAGTGGTTTAATGAACCTTTGTGTTTTGTTCTCTGTTCCACCTCTACTAAATTCTACCATTTCCTTCTTTTCAGCTGCTTCTTGGCTGATGTTTTTGTTAAACTGTTATGTCTCCAGAATGATTAGATCAGCTCACAGCTCATCACTGTGTATATAAAGTCAGATGTGTGTCACTTCACATTTATTAATGAAATTCACTTTGTTAGCGGTTTTAAACTTTACTCAGTGTTGTGACATTCCTTCACATCTTTTTGTGGGTGCCTTTAGTACACTGCATTATCATCAGTACATATTATCAGTAAATTTTTGTCACTTCATTAATCCCATCTTTTTGTAGATGAGGTATAAATATGTGAAAGAATACAGAACCCAGCATGGAACCCTGCAAGGCTCCACTGGTCACCTAGTTCCATTCAGAAAAATGGGCAGCTATTTCTGTTTATTTCCTAGCTTTTAACGATTTATCTGTAAGAGGATCTCCCATGTCATCACACAGCAGCATGGTTTCTTTAGGACCTGTACGTCAACAGTCTTTGGAAATCAAATAGATTATATTAACTAATCTCTCTTTATTTTGATTTCTTCAAAGAATTCCAATAAATTTGTGAGTCAAGAGTTCCCTCTGTGGAGGAGACTTTTCCAGTACATGTTATATGTATTTAGATTAGGGAAGGCAAGGTGAGGATGGGGGGAATTACACTTGTCTCTGAGCAAAATACCATCTCTAAGAGAGTATGGTCTTTAACAGGGACCCTTTTTATTTCTACTGTAGAGTGTTAAATGAGTGAAGTTCATGGCCATACTTATCATGCTGGAATGATCTTTCATGTAGCCTGGAACCAGCCTGGGAAGCATTCAGTGTTGTTAAGTCACTATTCACTCAAAAGCCAGAGCAGAAAGCAGGTTTCATTTGCTTGCCTGTTTTGTGGTGTTGAGCAGGCACACTGTAGCACAGAGTGCTGTCTGGGATTTTGCAAGCATTGAAACAATCATGGCATGCTACAATGCACTGTGTTCCCAAGAAGAACAGTGACTTAAAATGGTGCAAGTAAGTGAGATTAGGTCATCATCTGCTATGAAGGCATAGAGTTTTCCAACTAAAAAGTAGTGATGGCAAAGAACATTTCTCATAGCTTTGACTGTATGAGACTCAAGATCAATGAGAAATTAAAGGGTATTTCCATGGTACAGGCTGAACTGATTAACTGTGCATGTAAATCAAAGAAACGTTTTGTTTTTACAAACCCTCCTCAATAGTTTTCTCTGTCCTGCAGCACCACTTCTTTTTTGGTTGGAGTAAAAAAGCTGTTTTTTATGCATTAGCTGATTGCATTCAACTACTGAACTATCCTGGCAGTAATAGTGTGTGGTGTTTGCACAAAATAGCATGCACTTTACCTGCTGTTTATATTGCTGGCATGATAGATATATGATAGACGCTTATGCAGCAGCACCCGAGAGAGCTGTAGGGCCTTAAAAGCAGTATTTTTTCCCCCACTGTGTTTCCATGGTTCACCTGATGGTAGAACCAAACAATAAGATAACCCTAATGAGCACCTTCTGCATCAAATTCAGTGTAGTACACTTATTGTCTGCATGCGAGTGTTGAAAAGTCTCTCAACTTCCTTTCTCAGATCCTCCAAGCAAGTTGTGCTATGATGGAGGTTTGCTGTGACACAGAATGGATTCAGTTCACAGAATGGGTTTGAAGCCTAGTTTAGTAGTCCTAGTAATTTTGGGGTTTGGTTTGGGTTTGCTTGGTTGTTTGGGCGGGGGGTTTCCCTAGAACCACGGGTACCGTAATTTTAGAGATCAGACACTCTGCAGAAACAGTACCCTGACACTTCTGTGTGTTCCACTCCAGACTACTGTGTGGAAATCACCTCCTCTTATGAAAGTCAATCAGACCAGTTTCCAAATTCCTTTTGTTTAAAGGCTGTTGGAGGAGGCTGGGGGGAAAGGGAGAGGATGTCAGTAAATTGTAACATGTTATGCACATGTATGAGTTCCCTCTTAAGGTCTGGATTTTCTGTTAGTTGCCACATAGTGCCTTTTTCAATTACTTTGCTGTTGATGTTAATTCTATCACAGAACCAGTAAACATTTGTTGCCAGATAGTAAGGTCATAAAAGCAACACTGAGGGTAATGTAAGTATCAATAAAGATTTTAAAATTTTTGTGTAACTTGCAGTTTTTTGACTCTCTCACATTGATCTGAAGAGCTAAAAGTATATCTATTACAGGAGTACAATCAATGTAGAGTATACAGTGAATTAAGTTGCAGAGAATCCTTTTTTTCTGAAAGGTTTAGTGACAAAATTAATGGTTTGGTGTTCAAAGGCGCTAGATTTTCTTCTATTCCTTCAAATGCAGCTTAAGAAAAAAACCAGTTTCTAACGGCAGTTATGGAGCTTTAAATTAGGAAGTACTAAACATGCTATGCTCTTGCTATAATTGAGATCTGTCTGTGCCAAACACAGTCATGACACAGAGCCAAGTACTTTTCTAAGGAAAATGGCTCAGGAATTCAAGGCATGTATTCACTGTTCTGTACACTTTCAAGAGCGAAACAGATGAAAGGACTCAGAAGCGAAGTGTAACAAGGACTTCAAATGTGTTTGTCCAGCTGGAAAAAGTGGTGACTTACTTATATTGTGGGGCCATAGTCTCATTCCTTGGGCTCAGTTGAAATAATGTTGACCGGTGATTAGCTTTGAGCTATTCAACTGTGCTTTGCTTGTTCTGTCTTGGACTTTTTTTTCCCCCTCCCCATTCTTGTTTTTGCCTTGGGTTACTCAGTCCTCTGCTTACTTTGCTTGATTTTGTCCTTGCTTTACTGTAAAATATACAATTACTTCTTGTCTGAAACTGTGAGGCAAAAGTGAAACAATATGGAGATATATTTAAAATTCAAGCAAGAATTAAGGATCTCTAAATAATACGAAGATTTTAGCCTATTAAATTTCTGTCTTAAAATCCATCCTGAGAACACAGACCAACTGCAATGTATCTTACATTATATTAGATGCTGCTGAATACTTGTTGTGGTTTGTTTCTGAAATGCTTTTTAACTTCTTTGTATTAAAAAAAAAAAGCATTCCATTCCATACGAGGCATGACTGTTACAAAGCTTTTCTTAAACCATGCCTGTCTGCTATCATTTATATATGTTTGGTAGCACTTGAGTCTTACTTTCAGGGAAATGCCAACATGTCGAATATTATCCAAGTATTAAATAATTTGTCCTGAGGCAAACTGTCAGTTTTTATATTGCCTTAGTGTCTCGTTTTTTGCTTTGCCTTTTTTGTGACAAGGGCGCTAGGTGGAGTCAAAGCACTGAGTCCCTGTGGGTGTTATGGCAGGTACCCGGGAAACATGGTCTTCACAGGCACAGTGCTGGCATCCGGCACGCAGCGCTGCTTCTCCTGCAGCCTGTAAGACTAGGAAGTGTTGTTTAACTAAGATCTGCTGTTCCAAAAGATAGAAGGACGAAAAATGGTCTTACTGTTCTTAATTTGAAATTGGCAGCTTCTACAAAGCTTCATACAGTAAATTACTGATTGAAAAAGTTGTTCGTTGTGTTCGCTGTGATTTGCAAATCTGCTTTTACTTATATCCATAGGAATGTCCCCTGAAGTATACATAAGGTGCAGCAAGAAAAACTTAATTGTATTTATTTGCCATTAGAGTATTTAGAAACTAGAAGATGGCTAAGTTATCTGAATTTGTCAGCAGGTAATATGGTTTTCCATCCTATGTGAAGCTGATATACTCTGATTTTTGTGTGGCTACATGGAACTGTCAGATGTATTAGCAAGTTCAATGAACTGGTCTGTATATATGTTTGCCAGAAATACATCTGTTAATACACTTTATTCTGTAAAATTATACTTGTCATTTTAACTAGTACTGTTTAGGTGAAGATTAATTTGAAAACTGGGAGTACCATTGAAGAGTCTTGGATGGAGTCATAGCTATCCATATGTAATTGGAGTTAAATGAGACAGCAGGCTTAAATCTTGACCATATTATAAAGTGATTATTAGTAGTAGGAGCATATTGTGGACAAGCTTGCAGGTTTTTGTGTTTGTATTTTCTAAAGCTGGTACTACCCTTTGCTGCTTCTGCATCATAGATTGTGGCTTTCTTGGTTTATTTTAATAGCGTTAATGGAACATGCCAACAAAGGGTTACTTGGCATGTTCCAGTTACGGAAAATGTTTCTAAACAAAACCAGACTTACATAAATGTTTAATATGTTTAAAATACTTACTGCACAAGTTAAAAATCAGTCTGTAAATTCAATTGCTTTGTTTGTCTTTGCAGAAGTTATGTTGGCCACTGTATTGCTATAATGGAGTATTATAAAGGTCCTTCTCCTTTCTAAAATGAAATCAAAGTTGTATTTTCCAGAGGCAGCAAGTAATCAAATTGTAGATTTGTTGGTAAAATAAATTACCTGGCATTCTAGCAAAAATAACAATTGCAGTCTGTAGCTTGGAAGGTTTGTTTTCTTCTTCAAAATCCTCTTTTAGAAGTAGCTACTAAGCTTTTAAGTTATTTTTCAGCTTACACTGCTTTTGGAAGAAATTACCATTCTTACTGCTTTTGGGATTGGCAGATTACTACCATACTTTGTGAAAACAGCTGCGTCTATTGTACCCTGTGTTGTAGCTGAAAGTCCAAACCAGACCTTCTGTGCCTTTCCTCCTGACCCTCTCATAGATGGATGAAGCAGTGCACAAATGCATAGTGTGTTTCAGTCTGCCCTGTATGTCATTCCACTGACATTATTAGATGCCATAGGACTCACCCAAGAAAAAGGTCGGGGCAAGTTGCCAACAGAGGCCAGTTAATATTCATAGTAAAAATGCAATGTAAATAAAGGTGCTTTAATTTTGAAGGACCTCACAGGAACATAAGGACTGGAAGGGACAATTGGGGTGATCAAGTCTAGTCCTGTGCTACCGTAGGTAACCAAGTGATATAATCCATTTTATAAGCTGGTCAAGCTCCATGTTATAAATAAAGGTGTTTTCACTTCCTGATGCTTATTGGGCAGCTGTTTCAGAATCTCACTGCCCTCATGGTTATAAACGTCTCTTAAAATTCTAGCTTACGTGTATTCCTGACCAATTTATTCTAATTTGTTCTCATGTCAGTATTGCCTCTTAGCATCAACAGCTCTTTTCACTTTGGGGCATTTAATGATATGCTTAATGACAGCAATCATCTTGAGACTTTTTTTGCTAGACTAAATCCATGCATTTCATATGTGTTTCTTGCAGTAGTGCAGCCTTAGGTGGCTATTGACACTTTTAATCCTTCGTTTAGGCCAGCATAACTGTTTTGAAGTTGCATATCAAATAGATGGTGGAACTGATAAGCTGAAAAAAAGCTGTCCTGCCTGCATTTTTTTGGTCCATTTCATTTTTCACCTATAGGCTGTCCTGACTCCTCTCAAAGTATGACCCTACCAACAGTTATGTTGCTGTCATTGATGTGTACAGGGACAGAAACGAGCAGAGGGAGGAACGGGAAAGAAGAATAGTATCTTAAGGCAATACTGCTGCAGGACACCAACCATATCCTTAGATATGTTTACCGTTCTACACTGCACTGCAGAAAATTGAGTGTAATATCCAAAACAGTTTGAACTAGTCAATTCGGGCATTAGCAATAGTCTACCCATGGCCACATGGGATAATTGCAGTATACATGTAATATTATTTACAGACCTACATTTTTTTATCCTTCCATCTAATTTAAACTGCATCAACTTCTGATTGCTCAGTCCAAGCAATGGTTGGCTGTTCTATAACGTTGCTGCCGTTTACCAAAAGCAAGCCTAAAATAACAATTGCATCTTGTTGGTTCAGTTGCTATTTGAAGAAAGCTGTTTGCTGTTGCATCTGGTTCCTACCATTATTAATAGAATTTATTTTCCAGTTTATATCTGGGAAATTAAAGTTTCCCTCAGTGATACAATTTACTGTAGTATTTTCACTCTAATAACATGACAAGTGTAGTTGCAGAGCATTTTTGAAACAGTTATACTATTTTAGCTATACTCTTTCTTGTTTCTTTATAGTCCATTTAATCTTTAATTTTGTTATTGTTTCTTTGCTTCTTTCTTTAACAAATAAGATAAAGTTAGTAAATTATCAATTTTATGGCAGTATGATACATGGAGTTTGGGGAATTTATTTATTTATAGTTTTATGTAGACAAAGAATATGAAATACTAAGCCATGAAAGAAATGGTCAAGATTTCACCTATGCATGTATTTTTACTCACACATTGTTTTTTATTGTTCAGGCTGTTGTTTTCCTTTGATTTTATTTTACTTTTATTTTGATCTTAATTTGGCACATTTCGTATTCTTTCTGACGTTCTCGGGGGGGAGGGGAGGGGTGGAGATCACAGCCTTGAACCTACTTTTGAGGAGGTTCCCCTTCAGCTCCCATGAGGTTGTACTAGAGCTGCACTAGCAATGTGTGGAAAACTAGACATAGGACAGTCCAGTGGGAAGCTGTTCATGACTTGATGAAGTACTGTTCTTTAATGGATTTGTAGATTCAGGGTAGAGTTCAGTGGTTTTGGGGGATGGGAAACTAATGCATTCTGAGAATGCTAATACTTAACCTTTTGTTTTCATGAAAGCAGCTTCATTTATCATAAACTTCTGAGATTCAAAGTTTCAGCTACTAAGGCATTAATGTCAGAACTGAGTTGGTATCAGAGAGGTAGAACAGAGGTGGAAGGAATATTCTTTATTCAGGCTTCATTTTCAGAGTTAAATCATGAATGTGCTGGACATTGATGTTTCTATACACCAGTAGAAGGGAAAAGTAAACATCTTGCCTTCACTGGTATGGCAGGATTTGAATAAGCTGTGGTAACAAGGAAAAAAAAATTCTCAACATAAAGTGTAGATAGAAATGTTGTCTTTCATTTTTGTCTTGCATAAAAATAATTTTGGCTAGCCTATTTCTAGAGAATTCCTGTTATGGACGAGTGAGACTTTTAACAAGAAGTCTTGCCTTCAAACAGAAGCCTTGCGTGTGGCTCTTTTCAGCTTGTTGGCATTTCACTCTTCTGCTTTGTTATTTCTTCAGGCTAAAATTGCCTATCCTTTTATGTGTGCTCCCTGCATTGTATGCCAAAACCTAGCTGAGCACTTATGCACATACCAGACTGGTTTTGCAATAAATTAATACAGGTACAGTGGCTTTTAAGAGAAAAAGGTATTTAACTAATAAAATAGTGTTAAGTAAACATCCCTTTTAATAGCAAGCTCTCTGTGTGTGTTCTTGTATTTCTTTAGTTATGGTTGAAAATTTTAGGTTGTTGTTATTACCATAACAACATGTGATTTTTTTTTTTTTTTTTAATTATGCAACTGAAATAGGGAGACAGATAGTATGTCTCTGCCAGCCAGAGATCCTCCTATGATGCTCCTGTGATCCTCCTATGATACTAAAGACGGCAGCAAGTTTTACTCCTTGAATGCAAGCTGTCTTTTAATTACCATCAAATTATCACCTTCCTCAGCAACTACTTCATATATAACTGAGCTATTAATGTAGTTGCCAGGTGGACATCTTGTTGACTGTATGGGTTTCTATTAGCCCCACTCAGTCAGTTGCCTGAGTTTGTATCCTTCTCCTTTATATAACCAAGTTGAGTGTTGGTTTGTTGGTGTGGGAGGGTAGAAGCCTGTATTTCTGAAGCCAGTATCTTCTTAACTTATATTTGGATTTGTTGCTCCAAGTCACATTTTTTCTTTTTTAAATATTGTCAAAGAGATCAGTGGAAAGGCAGCCATTGATTGCACAGCACACTAAGATCTGTTACATATGTAAACTTTTCTGCCAGCTAAAGCTGAAATATAGTTGATTTATATAATCAGGATTAACAGTACGTAAATTACAGTAAACTTATATTCCTCTTCTGGCAATAGAGTGCAACTGTCTATTTAAAATCCACAACAATTAAAGGAGTAAATTTTCAAGTGAGTAACAACTAAAAGTTTTCCTCCCACAGTTGATTATGTGGCAGACATCCTGTATAAATATAAAATTATTTGTTATAATGAACATGACTAAATTACTTTTTTTTGTGTCTTGCTTTGTGCATCTTTGCAGTTCTTGGCCTTTATAATCTACAAATCACTATGTGGGTTTTATTCCTTATTTCAAAAATGGAAATACTATCTGTTTTTGTAGAGTTTCAGTAACCGTAATTGTGTTTTTCTTAGAAGATTGAATAGTAACTTAATCTGTCTGGTTTTGTAAATTCCAAAGTTTTTATCCCTGTACGCACTTAGTCATCCTCTATATGGAAAAGGTGGAAGTCAGACCTCTGATGTATTTAAAATTAGACTTATCAATTAAGGGTAATGGCTGTGTATGGTTCTCCTGGACAAGCTATGGCTGTGAAAAGGACTTTGTTCTTGCTTCTAAAAATACTCTGTAATTGTTAAAGGTCTGTTGCCTTTTTTTTAACATTTACTATAAACTACCTCTTGAACTAGAATCTTGCTATGCTAAGATCATTTTTATACTTTCAGGTCCGTTGGGCCACGGCTTGTTTTGAGAATGACATTAGGAGCAGAAATCACTAGCCAGCTCAAAGCTTCTTCATACATTGCATCAGGCCGAAACCTGTTGAGATGGGACCTGTCACCAGAGCAAATTAGAACAAGAACAGAAGAACTAATCAGGAAGACAAAATATGTATATGACAGTGTTGGGATGCTTGATATTGGAGAAGTAACACATGAAAATACTGTACGGGCCTTGGCAGATATAGAAGTGGAATACGCAGGTTAGTGAACTTTTTCTGTGATTCTTTCCATAGGGCATTCCATCTGCACATTGAGAAGAGGTACGATTCTGATCCATGCTGTTCTTGCGTAGAATGTGTAGAGGCCTCTCAAGGGTCCTCTGGTCATAATAATCTTTCAGGACCTCTCAGCAATATGTAACACAATCATCTGCAAAGTTCTGCTGCTTTATTCTAGAGACGAAAATAAGGATTAGCAAAACTCTGCTGTTGATCTCTTTGATGCATCCAGAGAACTGCATTGGTCACTGTTTTCTTTTTGCATGTGAGGCTCCACACAGTTATATTTTCTTTTCTAACTGTGTACAACCGCTGGGGGACAATGTGCAACGGTGTAGACTACAGCGGCTGTGGTATGCATAGTACATTCAAACCTGATCAGCAGTGCTTTTTTCAGACGCTGCAGAATCTGAGACAAGCAAGTTAAATGGAACAATGGAAATGTTGATAAGCTCCTAGTGGAGAAAATGTGATCGTTGAGAATGGGGGAATTTTTGAATGCTTTTTTGAAAGAAGACTGCCTTGCTTGCTCACTTTTATATTATGGCCTGCAAGGCCTTGAAGAATCCAGGGAGAGGTGTTGGTCATGCAGTCACATCTAGATTGTTCTGAATGAATTACTAAGACATGCCAATACATGGATGGAGTTTAATCATCAAACACAGGTCATTCAGTTAATTTGTTAGTAATTGTCAGTCAGAGGAGATGGGAAGAATAAAAATGTGTCTTGGGTGGCTTTGTTTTGAAAAACCTATCAGATGGTGGCTGGATGACTCTCAAAAAGTAGTCAGTGTAATAAAACGTCAAATTCTCTTAAATCCTCTAAAAAAATCTGCATGAGCAACAGAAGTGCTGAAAACAGCCACCTTGGCTTGGAGCAAAATCTTCACTTAGCAAAAAAAAGCAGCCTGCAGCTTAAATGATTGTACTGTAATATTAGTCTGGCTTTCACATTACTTAGAATTACAGTTTAGGCACATCCAGTGAATTGCCTGGAATTGATGCTGGCAGAAAGACTGAGTAATCTTCATCCAAACAGCTTCGTGTCAGATCCAGTGTTAGTTGTACCAATCTATTTGGTATAATTATTGTAAGCCTTTTCACCAAATATAAAACTCTCTGCTTTAAAATAAATTAGAAGGAAAATCTATGTTTGATTCAGAAAATAGTGGCCATCAACTTCTCAGCATAGCCACCAAGACTTGCATCTTCCAAGACGTACTTTTTTCTCTACATGCTCTTGCAGTAGTGGGTCATATTTAAACTTTTAATGCTAATCTTCAAAGCTGTATGTGAAATTGCATGACTTACCTGTGAAACAGCCCATGGCATATGGTAGGGATGTATCACCACATCAAGACTTCCATTAGAACCTTGGATTTTTAAGGCCTGTGTATCCTTTTCACATGTACATGAAAGACCTACCCCAGTAACTGGAACTTATTATCTGAAAAGACACAGATGACAACAGGCCTTACAATTCACTTGGAAGCTCCCAAAACTCACTTCATCGTTTTGAAACATCTTGGCATGAGGACAGGAGGTGGGGGGGGGGGCGTTTCTGGCGGACTTCAAGAAGAACCATACGCCCATGTTTGCATTCCAAAGGTTTCTAAAGGGCTGAGAGTATCTCAGGGTTTGATAAAAAAACTTCAGATTACATAAAATTAAAAAGCTTTAAATCATCCTAAAATGTTGTTACTCTAAAATGTGCTTTTGGGGAGGTGAAGGGCAGTGAAATTATAATTGGTTTTGAATTAAGTTGATTCAGCTGGTCATCATTATTAATTTCTATTTTAGCATTTCTATTCAACATCATTATAAAATGCAATATTCCTTTAATAAGCAAGGATTTACTTAATCTCAGAAGTGTATTCTAAAAAAGTAGTATTACTCAGCTTCTCATTTCTAGAAGTTCAGAATACATAGACAGCATCTTCTACGTTTGCCTTATTGTTTCTCCTTAAACACAGAAGAGAAGATGGGGATTTGACACTGTTCTCATAATAGTGTAAAAATAATTTCAGGACAGATGGGTCTTTTAGAAAGATTCAGAGATTTTCACTTTAAATGCTAACACAGAAGCATCTGTGCCAGCTATGAAACAATGTCAGTCTTCACTTAAAAATGGTTGGTCTTTCAAAAATCATGTATCATATTTATACACCTTTCAGTTGATTTTGTAGAAGTAAGAAGATAAGATAATTAGGCTTGGATAATAGATAGTTTCTGTAAAATGTTTATTTGTTATAATGGTGTGCGGTTTTGTCCTTTCACCTATTCATTTGTACATTATCTGTAATCACTTTACTTGCTTCAAGCCTGATCTGAAGTGTCAGGCTGCTTTGGGTACTTGTTTCTTATCTGTTCTATAAATATCAGAAGGGGGGAAGTTCCTTATCCTTAAAACATTTCTAGCCTTCTGTGTAAGTGTTCATTGCCTTTTATTTAAACAGTGGAAAGAAGCATGTTGGATTTTCCCCAGCATGTCTCAGCTGACAAAGAGGTACGCTTAGCAAGTACAGAAGCTGACAAAAAGCTTTCAAATTTTGATGTGGAGATGAGCATGAGAGAAGATGTGTTTCAGAAGATTGTTTATTTGCAGGTAAATCACAATGATATCTGCATAATTTGTGGAAATGTAGATAAAATTCTAGCACTGAAAAACTTTTCTCTAAAGCAGTTAGTATCCACAGTGCTTTTCAAGATCCCCATCACTGTGTGTGTTTCCCCTGTGCCTGTACCAGTCAAATCTTTCCAGCGGGACACTGCTATACAAAAAGGCTGTAGTTCCACAAAAACTTAAGCCAGTATAACTTGGTACTCCCACTCTTTGCGTCTCATGTCTAGGTGTGTGTATCCTTCTCTCTCCATTGCAATGGCTTTGACTTTTGTCTAATCTTCCAATGAGGTGGTACAAGGAAGCTAAACTAGCATAAGGAAACCCATCAGGAAAAAGAAATGTTACTGTTTTCTGCTGGCTGAGCTCCCTGAACTCGTTTGCCCAGAGCATCAACAAGGGGCAGGGGGAAGAAGAGAGGCAATATAGCAATGTATTTAGGTTGGCTTATACTGCTTTTGAATTAGTGTCCAACATTGCTGTTTATTGAAGTTGAGAATTTTAAATTTTAAAGTTGAGTTTTAAGTTATGAAGTTAATAAGAACATACAACTGGGAGTCACCTCTGAAATTACCTCGTTTGATCTGCTAATTATAGACAGCTACATTGTATAGTCCTCCTCATATGTTGCTTAAGCCTCAAAATAAAACTAAGTCAAAAGATACGTTTAGTGCTGACCTAGTTTCTATCCCTTTTGTGTTTCTGTTTAGCTTCCCTTCTAATTGAGCACCTACAGGTATCTTGTATTCTTCATTTGTACTGTTTATTTTGTAACTCAAACAGGAAGAACATTTGTTTTTAGTCAAATGCATCTAGTGACATTTAGTAATAATTTTCCAAAAGTGTAATTTAAAGATAATGCAAGGAAGCTATCTGATGTGAAAACTAAAGTGCACACATTTGTCCATGCTTCAGACATGAGTCTTCCCTTTCAATCCCACCGATTTTTAACCTTGCTAATATATTGGAGCCCTATTTCTTGAAGTTGTTGTTTGTGCTCTTTGCAGCATTGGCTGGGAACCAGAATAATGTTTGCAGCACCTTACTAAAGTGCCTTCCAATACGATTGTCTTCTATTGCTGTGTTTTCTAGGCATATTTTCAGGTGTTCTCCTCTAGCTGGGTATTGGTGTTTATGTGTTTGTGGAGGTATTTAATAGGCCCATTTTGAGGACCTTTTGTTGTGTGTTGACAGATAGTGCCTTATGTTGATTTTTTTTTTTTCCCCTCTGTGCTTTATGTTGATTTTGTTTCCCTGTTCTGTTGCTATTAATTAAATGGTTTGATAGGTATTATTATTTGCTGTGATTTTCCCCACCTTTCAGTATAGTATACACAGATACACTTAGGGCTAATCTGCCGTATCTGTGTATCTATCTATTTTTAATTTACAGGAATTTCTGGTAGTAGCTAGTGAAAACTGATTGCTGTTATTTGCTAGCATTACTTTCTTATAATCTTTTTCAAAAAATCTTTTTCATTTCATGCTTTCCTACTTCATTTTCCTTTGCAGCAATACTTGGCTTTTATAACAGTTACAATTGTTGCTTAAATCTCCATTTAATTTTTTGAGAGATTTTTATTGGCTTAATTCCAGCATGCAAGCATGTTTTAGTATTAGTTTTCCAGAGATGCAACCTCTAAGCATATATCGACTTCATAATAACTATGAAAGTAGTAGCAGCTTTTTGCTGTAGAACAGGTGTGAAATTGCCAATAGTGCCAGACTGACCAAGTCTTGCTATTTCCAAATCACAAAGTTCTTGTTAATTTTTGTTAAATTTCTAATGCATTCTCCTGTTAGAAACTCTTAGTTGAAAAATCAGGTTCCAGGAGCATCTGAAAAAAAGGACTTCCACAAACAGAAATATTTTGCTAAAATAATTTTATCAGTTTAAATGAGCCAGTAAAACATTTTGATTAAATCAGGTTTTTCGTGGCCTCACCAAGGATTTAATTGTTCAGGTATATGAATTCAGTTTCATGATCCTGCCCAGGGGTCAGATTAAAATGCAGCGAGGAGAATGAGGGCCCTCACACTCCCATGTTATTTATAACAGCCAGTCCACTAAAAGATGAGTAGATGTGCTTGATCTCAGTGACATCCTGAATATTTTTGCTCCCTTTAACGAGGACTGAACTTTTCTAAGTTAACAACTGTTTAGTATTCTTTCTAAATTCTGCTTTATTTAAGAACTGTTGATGGTGGAAGATGTGTGAGGTTTTTGAATTTAATTTAAAAAAAAAAACCACCAAAACTGAAAATAATCTAGTCTCTTTCTTTTCCCCACACGTTAGGGGGAAAAATTCCTGCATAAATTTATGTTGTTGAATATGCTCCAGATCTTATTCTTTAGAAAACTTTTATTTTGGAGTCTGAAACTTGGAATAAAAGTGAATTTGTTAATGAAACTATCATTTTAAATGTTATTACTCCTAACATCTGCACATGTTGGCTAGCAGAGGCATGCTTAAGAATGTTGCCAATCTTCTCCACCCACACGCCTGCAGCAAACTCAGCCTGATGTAAACAGCTGCTGCAGTTTTTGTTCATGATATTCTAAGTAGATTTTGTTTCTTATTCTGCTTGAAGATTTCTTCATGGAATAAGGTAGCATAGTTGTCCAAAATAAGTATGGCATGGTATATAAAATCATCAACCATGACCATTCTAAAACTTCTGGAAAGTTCCAAAATTTCATGTGTGTAGTATATTCAAAATTAGCACTTCTGTTGTGGAAATTGTTCATCAAAGAAACACAGGATGACATAGACCATCCTGACCAGACCCAAGTTCAGAGATGACCACAGAGCATCCATGGTGCCTGTGCCTGTGAGGGTTTATACGCTTGCTTATCCTTGAAGACCTGACAGGTCTTTTTGAAAGTGTATCATCCTTATCTTAAGCCTTATCTTCAAAAAGGCTAATATTAAGACTAGAAGCTATTTAGCATTGATTTCTTTTGAACTGTATGGAGAGGTGTATAGTCATCAAGAGAAGGATGAAGAACACTAACTTAGTTTTCTCCTACTTTTTCCCAAAAGAATCTTTCTCTTTCTTAGCTTTAGAAGGAGCCAATATTCACTGGCTTTAAGGGCTTAAAATTAGTGTTTGTGAATTTGCTTCTTCTGCCTAAAATCTTTGCTGGGTTTGGGCCCAAGAGATTTTCAGGATATGCCCATATGCTGGGAGATCCCTCACAATGCTTAAATAACTCAGTGACACTTTTCACAATCCTCTGCCCTTAGTGTTACTGTAATAAAAACAGTGTCTTTTTACAGAGATTAGAGTACTCCAATTTTTTTCTCAACCTTTCTATTTTTGAGTCTTGCAGCACGGTTAGCACAATATAAATGTTAATGTAGTGACAGTATCTGCATTTTTCACCTCTGTCATTTTGAAGTCGTGCTTTTTCTATCACACCAGTCTCAGATCAGAAAAAAGAATCCTGGAATTGTGGGTTGATCAGTGGAAAAACAGTATGTGAAAATTGTGATTGCTACAAATATTTTTGTACTCAATATTACAGCATTGACAGTCGTAGATGTAGTGCTTGGTAGCATAAATATCCTCATAAAGGTGCAGAATTTCAGGGAGTATTCTTTGCCAGAAGCACAACAGGAAGCCCGAGTGTCGCAGGGAGTAGGGTAATAGCATTCTTTTTATCTTTGTGTTGGGAAATATTCTTTGTGTTGGCTTATGCATTTATCACAAATGAGGATGGAGATGTGAGGTTTGACTTGGAGAGGACAGGTGGCGTGATTTTCTTCACTTACTTTCCACCATTTACATCCTTTTATTTAAAAAAAAAAAAAAAGCGATGGCCGAGTGCTGCAAAAAAAATCATAGCCATGGTGAAGGGTACACCATGCAATCACATGGCTCAATTATCATTGACTTTAGCTGTGTGGTGACCTATAGTAGTTAATCATCCTTTCATGAGACTATGGATTCTTTTAAAAATTACCTGTAAACAGATAATATTAAAAAGAAAAAATATTCATCCTTCATCATATGACAGTATTGGTAAACTAAGTTAAATCTGCCTATTGCTTTAGAAAAGTTAGTTTATCACAAAGTGAAGTGATTGTTGTAATTTTTTTCACTGGATTTAGAAATTCTTGCATATAGACTATTGGTATATGCATAAGAGTTTTAGGCACAATTGTACTAACTCTTAGCAGTCCTGCTGTAGAATAATGCTACTGAGACTTGTGACTCTTGGCAGGGTAGAAACAAAGCTAAACTGTTTTAAGCTCTTTCATGGTTCTAAAAACCAATTTCCACTAATTTTTTAATCCTATATGCAGGGCACTGGTGGGAGTAGACAGTATTTATGTGTTGTTGTGTGGATTATTTTTAAATGACAGCTGGAAAAATATCTGTTTCGGAGTTTTTATTCCTATTTATTTTCTCTTAGAATACAACTAGCTTCCTGTGTCTTATTTTTTCTGTTTGAGAAGTAATTTGCACTGGCAGGTCATTAGTTGACAGCTGTACACAGTTGTGTAACTCTTTCATAAAATTTGCATGTTTCAACATCCTTACTTTTCAGAGGTGCTAGTCAAGAATTAATTGTATGTAGGTAAGCCGATGAGAGGGTTGTTAAGACAAGTCAGAGCTAATTCCAACAGCTTTATATTTGAAGGTGAACTTAAGTAGGATATGTCCTTTTTAAGAAGGACTATAAGTTAATACCTTTTTTAAATGTTCATTTTTAGATGAGGCAAGATAAAATTAGAATGTGTACAGAATTATTTTCAATTTAGGACAAAATGGCAAATTTCTGAATTAAGCAGTTATGCTATAGTCAGTTTGAAGAAGACCCTCACAGGACTGATCCATGTTCTATTACAACCAGTATCTTGTCTCTTAATGTTGGTTGCTTTAGGAAATGACCATTCAAGAAACTTCGTAATGGCATAACCAGACATAGAAATACTGTTTTATTTGTTGTCACTGATTGACTTGTTCTGAAAGAGAAGATGTATATGCTCAAATTTTATGCCATCTGATAACCTTCAGTGACATATCTAATCTTTTGGGTTTTTTTAATCCCTCTAAGTTTTAAGGTGCAGTGTTACCTTATAGCACTGATTTTCTTTAAGTATGTGTAAGAAAGCTATCTCTACAGGAAAAGCTTAAGTGCACTGTACTATAAACTAAAAGGGCTTGCCATTATGACAGCATGTAAATGTGCAGAGATACTTGGGCAAAAGAAAATTATTTTAAAACCATGCTACATAAATATAAGAATACTATTGTATAAAGTAACTGGTTTTGGAAAGTCCTTCACACCAAAATCCAGGATGTTCTTTTTTCACTATGGTGGTATTCTAAAAAACAACTCTGTTTAGATGCTTCTAATGCTTGGTATGTTTCTTACACCATGTTGTAAATTCAATTATTCTATACTGTCATTTCAGCAAACCTGTGATCTTGAAAATGTAAAGCCTGAAACAAAGCGATATCTACAGAAATCGGTTCAAGTGGGAAAAAGAAACGGACTCCATCTTCCTAAAGAAGTGCAGAATGTAAATATGGACTATTAGTTTATAAAGCAAAGTTGACAAACTGTTGAAGGGTTGTATAGCTATACTAAGCATATATTTGAACTTCGTGCTTTTGGACCTGCTTAATTAATGCTCTAATCTTAACTGTTCTTAGTTCCAGATCCATCCTTTAAACTTCAATCACCTTAAGGTTTTTAAATTAATCTGTTAGACACCCATGGTATTCAGTGGATAGAGGTGTTATACATCACCTCTCTTAGCCTTACAGAGTAAAAGAAGCCTATCTGGAGGAGTGTTGTTGTGTATTCTGATTACAGTGAGTGCCTAAATTAGATAGATGCCTAGCCAAGAGACCTCTCAAAAATGTTATTTCTGAGTCCCGGCTTCAGAAGTCTGTGCAATTGTTACAAAGACTCAGTTATTTTAATTTCAGTTATTAACCGATGTTGTAAAATGTGTCCAAGATTTTAGCATTTTGACTAAAAAAACTTGAGGTAGCTTAAAGGGAGCACAAGCCGCGCTGAGAATTTTGGCTCCATTAACGGAGGATTTACTCAAGCCTGTAAAAGCACTTCTCACTTCTGAAAATCATGAAGTAAAATTGACAGTATCTGAGATGCTGACATAATTCCTTTCAAATTCTGAGTGATGTTGTATAACAATCTGGATTTATGACTCTTGAATAGACTATACTTTTTGTAGAAAATAATAATTCTTCATCCACATCCTTCAGTTAGTGGGAACAGTTTCACGTGTGTTTGCATTGCTTAAAGGCAACTGATGCCTCTAAAGGAATTTTGAAATATTTTATAAGGATGCAATAGTTGAATTACATTTAAGTAAAAACTTGACGAATTACAGTCTCTGCCAAGTTTTTTATTTGGTGTGTATTCTTCTACTGATAACATACTGTGTTTATGTAAGGGGCAGAAACATGCTATGAGATATATTAGAACATGTTTCAGATGCATGAATATCAGGGTTTGAAAACAGGTTTTGGAATGGTCTTGTCTTGTGTGGGTATTCTCTTCTTTTTGTCATACCGGTACAATTCCAAAGGAGTGTTTTTCAATAGATTGCATGCATTTTTACTCCCTTGATTCTCCTTTGTTTTAGTGGATATTTTTACACTTAAAATTGTAATTTATGCTTTTCAAATAAAAGAAAATAATTGAATGTTAGCACATAATGCTGGTCAGAGTATGTGTTTGTGTCTTCAGTCCCCTCTTGAGTTGAGAACACATTTGAAATGTTGTTGGAGCAATAGCCCCAACCCAGGGTTCATTGGCAACAATATGGCTCAGGACCAAAAGAAAGATAAGAGGGAGGCTGAGGGAGAGCGAAGTATGGAGCTACCTGCAGTGTGTTACTTACTCAACTGAATTCACTGTCGGCTAGTAGAAAGCCTATCTGGAAAAAGTGAAATACTATTTATGTGGAGGATAGTAATTGCCAAGTTTGATTTTTGTTTTTCCACTAAGTTTAGTTTATACCCCATACAGGAAATAAAGACGATGAAGAAAAAATTGAGTGAGCTGTGTATAGACTTTAACAAAAACCTGAATGAGGAAAACACATTTCTTGTATTTTCTAAGGAAGAACTGGGTGAGTAGTAGGCTTGCTCTTTCCATTTCTTCAGCTTTCCAGTTTTACTGGAGTCATCGTTTTTGGCCTTGTGACTGATGGTTAGATCAAGTGAAATTCTGACTGTTTTCCAGTCTTCCCTGTTTCCTTTTTAATCCTTCCCCAAAGTCAGTTTAGAATTACTCTTTGCGGGTGTTTATGATCTCTTCATAGATTTGTGCTTCCTGAAGTGTTTACCTTGCATCAAGTTGGCATATCTGTCCTACTTTTTTTTTTTTTTTTCATAACTTTACTCTTCTCTGCTTCTTTTCTCAGTTCTCCACCATCAGGCAATCCCCTGTGTATTATATTCATTGCAATTATTGGAAAAACTTTTCTGTCCTGCAATGTATTTTAGCTACTTTTAATCATTTAAACTGATCTAGAGATTTTATGTGACAGAGAATTTGTCTGAAGGGCATGGCATAAAATGTGTTTTAAAACATCAGAGATTTTTTAATGTCATATTCAGTTTTATCTGGTAGCCTTACATATATTTCTCTTTTGCTCACAAGCATTTCCAATTTTTATTTTGCTTGGTTGTGATTTGAAAAAGTTTTAGCAAATAGTTGTAAAAAGAGGGGTTATATTTCCGTGGAGATTTCTGATGTCAAATTAGATTGCAGCAAAACAAGTGCAACAATCTCACGAAAAAGAGAGGGGAGTAGGTAATTCTGGTAAACATTGTTTATTAAATTGTTTTCTATAGAAGGCCTTCCTGATGACTTCATTAAGAGTTTAGAGAAGACTGAGGAAGACAAATATAAAATTACTTTAAAGTATCCACATTATTTTCCTGTCATGAAGAAGTGCTACATTTCAGAAACCAGGAGAAAAATGGAATATGCCTTTAACTCGAGATGCAAAGAGGTATGTCATATATTGACTGTTCTACAGGGTAATGACAGAGTTGAAAAGTGGAGCTAGACATTCAAATGTTAGATTTAAGTTCTACATATTGTCTAGTACTATAAAATCAAAACTTATTAGTATGATCTTTCACAGTTCCTTGCTCGAGTTTATTCTGATGTTAAAGACCTTAGAAGTTGATCCACCTCTATGTGTTCATATCTTAAAGTTTCAGTGGTGCTGTAAATAGAAGTAGGATTTTGATCTTTTGCCAAATTTCCTTACAGTATTCTGGCACTTTCCTCCCAGAGAAGCACATCTGATTGTAGCTTCTGTAGTACTTTGGGATTCTTCAGAATGAGAGGGGTTATTTAAGCATGTGTTTTAATTATGAAATACAGGTGATTAAATGTTAAATTAATGCATTGCATATTGATGAGAATTTTAATCAGATGTTAAAAAACCGCTGATTTTTATAAAAGATTCATTTAATTAGCTGAAAAATAGCTGGAAAGATGCCTTATAAAAAGAAGAAATAATGTCACAAATAATTTGTTTGATACTGATGAGACCAGGCACCTAGATATGTACAAAAATGATGAAAAGGATAGAAAAGATGTCATTTAGGCAATGGTACCGACCATTCATTAGAGAACAACTGCAGAGTTGAGCTTTTGTACCTGAAGTGCTGGGAAATGTGAAGAGTACAAGATAAGATAAAATGGCACCAAGATCTGAACACTCTGCAAGTCAGCATACTTAAAGGGATTTGCTGTTAAAACTGTGGGACAATCTTCAAACCTAGTGCTTGAAAAAAGGGTTTTTCCTTGAGAAATCTCACTTTTCCAGAACTGGAGGTTAACACAGTTACATTTTCACCTTCTCAAGGATCTTCCACCACTTTTAGGTCAGGGCCTGGGGTTTTTGTGTTTCTCTGACTGCTATTGTCAGGGTGGCAAAAGAGGGGAATTTGCAAACAAGCTTTGAATGTTGGCACAATAGCTCTGCAGTCTGTCTTCACCACTAACAACCAATTAAGCCTGCTGTCAGCCATTTCCCTGTTATATTTCACATTTAAATAATTGATAAAGGAAATAAAGTCTTCGCAACAGTCAAAAGATTTGTTATTATCCTAAAAGGAAATGGTATATCATTTGATTAATTAAGACAGATAAATTATAATAGGGAGAATAATGACTCAGTTTGACTAGAAGACTAGCTACCTGCAATCAAATGCTATGACAAAAAAATTACAAGAATCTAGCTAAACTTACATTATTCTATATTTATATCTTGAAGTGTTTCATTTTAAGTGTTTACTGTTTCTTATGATTACAGGTACTATTCAGATAATTGTTTCGATAACATGCGTTTTCTGGTTTCACTTTACAAATTTGCCTTCTTTATTTTTTAGGAGAACACAAAAATTCTTCAGCAATTGCTTCCACTAAGGGCAAAAGTAGCAGAGCTTCTTGGTTATAATACCCATGCCAACTTTGTCCTGGAGGTAAACACTGCAAAGAGCACGGATAACGTAACAGCCTTCTTAGGTTTGTTCTTATTTATAAACAATACTTTTATATTTGGTGTGGCAACATGACTCCTCAGCCAAGATAAATTTAAATACATAATTGGGTCATAGCGTCCATCATGTTTAGATAGAAAAGGAACTCTCTGTTGCCTCTGTTCTGACATGTATTTTTTTAGACCATAGCTGTACAAATGCAATTGCTCCAAAACAGGGAAGCACAAGACAAAAATTTGAAAATAACTGCTTTGTGACAGCCAATATAGGCAAGTGGTTATATCCTTCTCTGCCCCAAAATGAAGTTACTCTAATTTAGAACCAGAAAAACATGTGCAGCCTAAGCAATTTTATCAGTTCAAGAGGCTGCATCACAGTTGCAGCTTTTCATTCCCTTAGATTAGCTGCAATTTTTTGTGCGTCTGTAGCCTTAGTGTCTTTTTCTGATACAACTACATAAAATATAATGAAAGATTACAGTATGTGATGATGCAACTTCCATGAGCTGAATTAAAAAATATCTGGAATGATAGACTAAATCTGGAATTCAAAAGCCCTCTAATGGAATTCGAACTGAAAACAGAGCTTTCTGAATAGTTCACGAATTTATAGTCGTCCTGTTGACCTCAGTGGGCCCACTCTTGTGCATAGAGTTAACGTCTACTTTCTGGAATTATGTAGTTCCACAGAATAGTATGTGTTCCTTTATTAATGTGTCCTGACACCACTTAGGATTGTATGTTGATATATTGTAGAAATAAACCCCCCAAAATAATTTAGTACAGCAATAAAATCTGTTTGGTGGTAGTGGGTTTTTTGTGTTTATAGATCAGTAAAGAAGTTCAAATGCACCTCTTCCTTCACCTGTAATTCTGTTGCATTTCTTCTGTATGGTGTGAGCTCAGCTCCATATTTGGCAATACAAATTATTTGTCAATGAACTTACACTTAATTTTGATTTATAATTAAATGTTAGAATTACCTGATTTTTTTAGGTCTACTTAAAGTATTTTGGACTCTTTTCTATCGATTATATTTTTCTAATTCTAAATGGGCTTTATAATACTGTGTTTTTTCATTTGTTTTGAAGCTGACACACCTCATCATTTAGCAGTTATTGTTGTGACTTTAATTTTTTACAGCATGAGATCATATACTTTTCTATTCATAAATATCATGTTTCATGGTAATTCTCGTAGAGGGAGAATGTTCATCAAATTAATTGTCAGCTTTAATTTAGTTATTTTGATACATCCTTGGCTACAAGCATGACAGTATGATTTGCTCTGCTTTGTTCATATATATTCATGTTTTAAATCGATGTTCATAAACCGATCTTGTGGCTAGAAAGAAAAGCATTCTGTCCTATGACATATTCTGAATTTAGCGTAATAGAAGCTGCAAACAGTATTTCAGTTATGTAAATGCATAAAGTGCCTTACAGCCTACCTAGAAACAGGAATGGCAATTCCTGAATTTTACACTCTAGATACCAATAGTGAACATTAACCTGAATTCTTGAGGAAGAAAAAAGTGCCTGGTAGTCCAGAAATACTTACAAGAGCATAAGTACAGTATGTACTTTATGGAAAATTCAGTAAGCTTAAATATTTTATACTTAAATATTTAAGCTTAAATATTTTATAATATATTGGATTCATAGTGTTATGACCCTTTCTTGTCTAAGAAAAGCTATATTGGAAAAAAATTGGGATCGTAGAGATTAATATCCCGTGGCTCTGGTAGTCTAGAAGCTAGCCATCGTATAGGCAAGAACTCTTTAGTCTCTTGTTCTTTTACAGGACTTTAGCTAGAAGTAGGTCATAATCTGCTTTGAAAAGAAAAAGTAGTGTTTGAATTTTGTGTTGCACTTCCAGTAACTAATAGTAGTTGTAGTCTTCGGCTGTTTCTGCAGAAACACATCAAAAGAACTGAGATTACATGAGGTAAAATCAAAGGCTTCAAGCAAAAGTGTGTAGTGTTACTTTCCATCCCTGATGTCTTTGAAAAAGTCTAAATTTACCAAAACCCTTCGCAGTACTGCTAGGCCTATGTGGACTCCTGTATTACTTATAGCATGCCTGCAATTAAAACTCGTTAAGACAAGAAAGCAGACAGTTTGCTTGCTGTTAGTCAACAAAAGGAAAACTCTAGCCCCATTCTTGGGGCATGTGCTTAAAGTTATGAGTATATTTTATAGGAATACACATTATAGTAAGGAACACAGAAGTTGATTTCAAGGTAATCTTTGTTTCAGATGATTTGAGTAAGAAACTAAAGCCATTGGTTGAGGAAGAAAGAGAATTCATTCTAGATTTGAAGCAAAAGGAGTGTAAAGAAAGAAACTTTGATTATGACGGAAGAATCAATGCATGGGATCTTCATTATTATATGAACAAAACAGAAGAGCTGAAGTACTCCATAGATCAAGAAAAGCTGAAGGAATACTTCCCAATTGAGGCTGTTACAGAAGGCTTACTGAATATTTACCAGAAGCTGCTGGGACTTGTATTTGAGCAAGTAGAAAGTGCTCATGTTTGGCACGACAGCGTTACTCTTTATACAGTAAAGGATAATTCAACAGGAGAAATGTTAGGGCAGTTCTATTTGGACCTTTACCCCAGGTAATTATGACTTAGTGTTTTACTTACGTGTTTAAAATGGAATTGGTCTTAGTGGGTTGCTGGTGTGGTTGAAGTAAGTATTTGTCCCACTGACAGGAGTATTACTGCATTCATTAAGTTGTCCTCTGGACTGTTTTCAGATTGTTTACACTTTTTCTTTTTTTGCAGTACTACCGCATTTCTTGCTTATATGCAGTTTATGAAGCATGACTACTTTGTTCATTTTCTGTAGTATTGCTGTCTAGTGAGTTGTCCATAATTTTTTGCCAATATGAACTTTTCTCCTTCCTAACTGTAATACTGTGTTTTACTTTTCATTTATGTTAAACTGTTACTCCATTGTGTTCAGATCAATTATATTCCTATCTGCCAAGTGTTCCTAGTTTCTCCCAGTTCCTCTTTACACTTTATATGTGTATTTTGTACCCTGTTGTCCACACTGCTAAAGAAAATGTCAAATAAATTAGGACCAAGAATGGATTCCTGTTGAGCACACCTTGAAATGTACTTCTAGGTTGATCTCTATAGCTCTCTAGCTCTCTTTGTAGCTCTTTACAGCATCATCTGTGTTCTGTCAGAGATTAGGAGACTAGACTGATCTGACATGATTTATTCTTAGCTAGTCCTTTTTGACCGTTTCTTCCTGTTGGGGGGGGTGTGTGTTAATTATTCTTTAGCACTTTATAAATTGGCTGATACCCTCTTTTAATATAAATTGATTTAAGGCTTCTCTTGGTTAAGAAGATTAGGTTAGTCAATACAATAGTACATAAATTCTTCTTTTTAAGACAGGCACATGTTATCTCCTTCACCTGTTTGCCTGCTCTCCCCTTTCTGCATATCGTGTGAATTGCTGAAGCTATTTGTTAGTAAGACTCTTCTGACTTCACTACCTAGATTCAGAGCAAAAATTTCAAAATCATTTTTCTTTAAACTTCTGGATCACACTGAAAGTGCAGTAAACTGTATTCTTTTGTCTCCTGTAATGAAAGAAAAAGTACTGTTTCTGAGGACAGAACCTAGTCCTTCCTGTTACAGTAGCAGTTTAAAATAGAATTGACATCTCAAGTATATATACTTTCAGTATTTGAGTGAAAATCAGGTTCTTGTAAATGCTGCTGTGAATCTTAAACTGATGCGATTTAAGTACTGGGGTTGTTACCCTTGTGCTCTTAACAGAATCTTAAACTTCATCAGTCTTAGAAGTCATGAAAACATGTAATTTCTTTGTGTAACGCTTTAAAGGGACACTGACTGATTGTCCCTGTTCTTGAATAGGCTTCGCCATTCTGGTGAGCAGGCTTGTGGTTTAAAGATAGTGTCTCATATATTTTCTTATACAGAGAGGGAAAGTATGGGCATGCAGCATGCTTTGGTCTCCAACCCGGCTGTCTTCTCTCTGATGGCAGCAGAATGATGTCTGTAGCTGCTCTGGTAACCAACTTCACAAAACCAGCATCAGATCACCCATCATTGCTGCGACATGATGAAGTAAAGACTTACTTCCATGAATTTGGTCATGTAATGCATCAGATATGTGCACAGGTTAGTGATTTTGCAATTCCAGTGTAAGACTTATTTCTTTCTCTACTATCTCAAAGCAAGGTATAAGTCTATTTTGGTGGTTTCTAATTTTAGTAAAGTATATATCAAATTTTTTGGTTGTTTTTCAAAGTGGCAGGTTGGGGGTTTTTTTTGTTTGTTTTTAATTTTTATTTAAAATGACAGCAATGAATACACCTTCTTATAAAAAACATTTTCATAGGAACATATACTTTTGCATTTGCACCATGCAGCTACCTGTGATCAGTGAATAGATCCATGTGTAAGGTAAAGAAGGTACTCAGTGGTGGCTTCCGTTACAGATGTCAGAGGACTTTTCATTACTTCTGGTAGCATGCTAGATATTAGAAGCAAAAAAAGGTTGCTGTACCTAGGAATGCAAATGATTTGTGAATCCATATCACCTCCAGCATTTTGGCATTTAGTACTCTTGAGAGCTATCGCTCTTGACATCAACAGCATAAAACAGGTCTTGCCTGAGCTATTGTATTTTCTGCTCTCCTATCTGACAGTCAGGGTTCTCACAGTGACCAGAAAGAACTGAAGCTAGGCTGCAGATTTTGCATCAAGATGTCAATAAAGTTGTAAAATTGCTGTTTTCATTTTTACTTACGTGTAAAATTGATTCTGCCAGATGATAAATTTATTATTGGCCTAATGAAAATTTTATGTTTCAGAGAGAGACAAGTCTCAGTATTCATTCACCAAAAACTTTGCATAATTATCTACAAATCCAGACTTTGTGTAGCACTGCTTTCATCTGCTTTATAAACAAGTACCAAATAATAAAATCAGAGAAATATGAGACACATTAGATTTTAATTCTTGACCTTGATCCTAGAGACTGGGACTACAGAATAAAGAAACAAAGTCATAGAAATCCGTATACTAAATCCAGAATAAACAAATGACATTCAAGAAAACTTCAGAACAAGTAGCTAGATTTGCTTGGATATTTTTGCATCATGTTGAAGGTAAAAATACAATGATTATTTCATCATCTTCACCCTAAGACAGGTGTTTCTGAGCTCAAAAATTGAGAAGTAAAACCTGTTCTTTCTTTTAAACTGCCTAGAAGGTGTTTATAAATGAGACACATTCAGCATTGGTACAAAATTGACCACAACATTTTGATAACCAATGAGGATGTGCCTGGATGTTGCAGAGCCCTTTCTCAGCAGTCCAAGCCAACAATTCCAATGCATGTATACTTCACTTTCTGTAGAATTGCACACAGGTCAGGGAGGCCTGCTTTTTGGTTGTCTCTCACACTGCTGAGGTGGTTTCTGTGTGCATAGCTACCGTGCTTACTGCTGTTGTATTTATGTAAATTGTTATTTGCACATCTGCAAATAACTTGCTAGTCCCACATAAGAACATCCTGTCCTCTGGCATTTGTGTGTGCAAAGCACTATCTTGTTTCATAGAATGATTTGTTTAAGCATGTTAAAACTTGACATTTAAAGAGTATGCAGGGATCGGACTGGGTGGGAATCTGTGAGCTTCTGGTAAAGGTCAGCTTTTGGAGACTGATACTACTTGTAATGTACCAGGGGTCTGCTGTAAAGTGACATATCAGGGCGGGGAGGGGACCTGTTTATGCTGTTAGGGAAGGAGAGCTGTAACCAAATGTCTTAATATTTTTTGTTAGCGTGGTGCACTTGTGTGTGGGTAAATGAACGCATCTGGAGGGCAACAAACTCTTGCACTCCTCTTGCCTTTTGCTCTGGCCACTGCTGTCACCATTTCTTCCCAGCTGATGCTTCCTAGCTTTTCTTCATAGCTGCTATTCAGCAAGTACAGTAAGAAGGGCCAGCCTGTTACAATTATGGATTTGAGTAAGCCACAAGTCTAAATGAAGGCAAATGTTTTTCTCCTTTTCTACTGTTCTTCTGAAGACATGAGAGGAAGATATATCCATGTGACACAGCTGTCAGTTCAATGTTATGTCCTATATTATATATGCTTTTTTTTTTTTGTAACCTTGCAAGAAAGTAAGTTCAAAAGCCAGTACTCCTGTGGGCATCTATTCACCGATGGAGGATGGAAGCTAAGAATATCTACAGCTCTTAGAGAGGGCGTTTGGGAAACTGAGAATTCTCTTTTTCTTTTAGCACTTGAAATGTTTTGTTAGAATGTTGCTGAGAATGGAAGAACAATAAAATTGGATTGGCAAGAGGAGGTAGACTTATTACAGGACAAGTGTGGAGTAAGACCAAATAATTTCTGTTGGCACTTGAACAACTGTCTTTCAAAAGTGACTGTTTCTTTTCAGAAATATTTTGGCTTTGGAATATATTTTAATGAAGATTTTTAACTGTACAAAACTTTTCTTCAAAATTAGTATCGGGGGGGCTTTTTAAACATGAAGTGGTTGACAATACAAAAGTGAAAAATAAGTTCTAATATGCTTGGCTTTCAGAAGGAAGATTCTTTTATCAGTGATTGAGTGTCAGATTTGGAGACCTTTCATGGATAAAGTTGCTAGGATTGATTTATTTCAGGCCATGGATTACTGGCTCAAAAAATTGTGCTATATGTTAACCATATGCCTTATGAATGAAGACAGTTAGATCAAATCTTAATAGGATAAGTTGGTCAAGTAAAATCTTTGAATCAGTGAGGTAGACTGTAATACAATAAACTATTTAATAAGTGCATAATTGGAGTTTGTTATTTTACTTTGGGGTAATATAACAAAATTTAATAACAATTTACAAAGTATATCATTGTCATAAGACAGCACGGAAATATTTGTATTGCTGTCATAACCTAAAAGGTAAAAATCAATAATATTAAGAAAACTGAAGTACTGTTTCACACTGGTAGAGGATGCAGTAAGTAACTACCTAGTAATCTATTTTGTTGCTTGGTAATAGTCTTATGTCTGAATTTTTGCCCTCCTTTATTTAAAATTATTATTATTATTATTATTAT
>NW_009234913.1:0-6532 GCF_000690835.1 Fulmarus glacialis | reverse complement strand
TCTATGATTCTATGATTCTATGAAATAGGCCTTGTATAGCCCATGCACTAAAGTGACTTTCATTCAAAATTAACACTATTATACACGCTAACATTCATTCATTCATGCCAGTAGTTGGGGGAGCGAGCTGCTGTTTGTAGTTGGTATGGCAATAAATGCATTCTAAGTCCGGGCTTCTAACTACTTCCATTTTTGAACCTTGCTTTACAAAATGCATGCCATAACGTAAGAAATTGAAAAATCAAGCTTATTTAGGCCCCAGTCCATATAAGTACATAAAAAAATGTAAGTGCTATTATTGAGCAGCTTTAAACAAAAGTGTCACTGCTGTTGATTTCCTCTTTATATTATTTCTGCTTTTTCAGTCATTCAGCTGTTTGTTCTGAATTCATGCTCTGCTTCCCTGCTGCAGAGAAGCACAAGGCCAGCTGTTCCTTCAGCTATGATTTTAGCTTTTGCTTTCTGAAGTACCAATACCAGTGCCTTCCCGCTCAGCACTTAGCAGCATTCTTCCCATTCACAGCCATTTCTGCACTTCATCCCAGTAGTACTGCCAGCACCAGGTGAGTGAGGAGACCAGTTGCTCAGAAGTAGTTTCTAAAGAGGATGCCAGTGCTGCTAGTGCCCTGTGTCCAGGGCAGGATCCTTTTCGTCTAGCATCCCTGGGCAATCACATGGGCAAAGCTTTAGTCACAGCTTCATAGAAAATAAATGCAGCCATGTTATGTGGAGTTTCTCTGATCTCAGAGCAAAATTTGGTTAGTTAAGGACAGTCACCACATCTGTGTCTTAGGTAATACTCCATGGGAATACAAGGAAAAACATTGGCTAAAGCATAGGGAATAGTGAGGAGTATTCACTTTTCACACAAATTTTCAGTGACTAGAAAACAGCTGACTGGTCTGCTTGGCTGTGTGACCTGCCACCAAACCTGCTATCAAATGCCTGTCTCCTGAAGACTCTGCAAAATACTCCCTCACACAGCAACAGAGATGTGAGCTTTCTCCTCTCTGGCTCCCTATGAACTCTTGGAGGCTCACCTCAAACTTTCCTCTTCAAGTAGCTTGATGTTAGTCTTAAACTTCCAAAAGTTTTTTCCTGAATGAATGCAGGTGTGTGCTAAATGTGAGATTGGTATAAAATTCCTGAGTCATTATATCAAAACTCTGAACTCCTTTTAATCCTGTTCTAACATTTTATTAATTTCAAATTATCTTGATTGGAGGTGGTGTAGCTATGACGTTTTTGGTTTAAACAAGGTAAGGCTCGTAGGGAGAGATGGTTTCTTTGATTGGACATGAGAAAGATCTTGCCTGCTTGAAAATTTGACTATTAGTAAAAGCCTCTCCCTACTAAGCACCATCAATTTATTTCATGAATCTTTGAACAGGCCTTGAATATTGCAGAACCCTGCTAATGTATGCTCTGGAACGGCTAACTTCTCAGCCTTACTGGCCTCTATGTACATTTCTAATTTTGACTTCTCAGATTTTAAGTTTTCAAAAATAAAATGCCATTCTTCTGGTTACTTTTCTTTAGGAAAACTATTCTGCTCTCACTCCACTGGATGAACTGGACGCTGATGATGCTAATCAGAGTGTATTTATGCAAAGCCAGTAGCTGTCAAGGGAGGACACCATGGTCTGTATTCCCCTATACTGCTTATAGGGGCTCTCCACTTCTGTTAAGCTTTTCCTAAACGTCCAATTCTTTTATGAAGTGAAATGAAGTCAGAAAGGCTGAACGACTGAAGTCGCCTAGCTACTGGCTTCACTTCAGTCAGGTTGAAGATCTAACGCTTTGGATGCCATTCATATTTCCTGCTTAAAAAGAGTTGGGTTTTTTTTGGTGCAGGAATTTGAATAAGCTCATCTGGAAGCCAGCTTTACAGACTATTTCCAGAGCAGCAAGCAATACTGGTAAAGACTATGATTAATTCCTTTTTTTTTTCTTTCATCATGTCATAGTCCTATTCCATAGAATGCTGATTTATTTCAGTTACATACCAGCATATTTATAGCATGGAAAGGAATAAACAGGTGACACCCACTTCTGCAGAATGCGGCTGGAGGTCTCTAAGCATTTCCTTTAAGTATTCTTTGTAAATGAAATGAGTCAGCTAAGCTGGAGAGCATCACGCTGTAGGCTACCATCTGTAGCAATGTGTGGTGAGTGACAGGAACTGGTTAAGTTTGCGTGACGGTGAGAGCAATGAAATAATTTCTCATGTTAAGGCTGGCTGTACAAGCTAAGGTTTCCACTCTCTCTGAGGAGGTGCCCGAGCCAGATGCTGTTTTTCCTCTGCCACACACTGGGTGCAGCTGTGAGCTCCTGGCAGCTGCAGGAGGACTCTTGCCATAATCCTCTACTGATTCTACTAAGCATATGCTAACATGCAATGTACAGCATCTGTACTAGGTTCTCAAGAAAAAAGAGCGTGAGAGGGTGCCTTGCTAATGCTTTACTTGATACCATTTGCCACAAAAGTTAGTTCATCTGATCTTAGAGTGACTCCCATGCAGTTTTGACAACACTATGGGAGAGGCCAGACTCTTGTTCTTGTTGTTAGTAGTAGTATTGTGATGTCTGTCGCTCACATTTACCTGCCAAGTCACTTCTAAAATGTTACTTAATTCAAAGCTACTTGCTAACTAAAACTTTGGCAAGTTGCACCTGGAGTTTTCGTGTTTCAGCAGATGACTTGCCTGGCTCCAGGTCTTTTGAAATTGCTTGTTGGACATAACTTAGCATCCATATGCCAGACTGATCAGTCCCAAAGCATACATTACAAGCAGCAGACATTCAAATTAGGGATGCAAATATGACTGACTTTCAACCCATTAATTCCAACCCATTGAGCATTAATTTCAAATAATTAATTAAATTCAGTGATGATGAGGTAGCTTAAAAAAAAAAAAACCCTGAAGGATGAGGATGTTTTTCCAGTCTTCATCCAGCATGTCAGCATGTTCACATTGCATCTTTTATGCAGTACAAAATAAACATCAGTAAACAGTTGAATTTTATATTCTTGCAATTGTTTCATATAGTTCCGTGTGCAGTATAAGAAAATAAGCATAAACTAGGATGGATCTCTTAAAGGTGAAACTTGACAGTTCTTGTCTGTGCTAAAAGTTGTCCTTCACTGAAGTTTCATATGAATACCAGGGAAAGGAAGAGTGTTTGTCTCAGATCCCTCTTCTCACTTACGGAGTAATGCATTTTTACGAAGTATTGTTTTCTTATCTTGCTTCTGTTATGCGTAGCTCCTGTATGCTGCTTCCTTTTACTGAAGGAGGATATAAAAGACACAATCATATCACTTTGCAGTTTACTCTGTGATTGTGGGCAGCCAGTGTCTGCAAGAGATGCTAACACAGAGCAGCACGTGCCAGCAGGTTGCAGAACAGAGCAGGTGGAGAGCTGCTGTGGGGCTGTCCCCATCACACTCAAATCCCCTGAGCTTCTGGGCTGCCACAGACAAGTTTTTCTATAGTGTCTGTGTTGTGGACATTTGTGGGCCATTCTGACATTACCATTATGATCCATGTATTTATCAGCTCCACACTTCATGACTTTTCTTCCATTCATCTGTGGAGCTTCCAGGTAGCCCTGTTTTGAAAACAAATATTTAAAAAATACTAAAATATATATGCAAAAAATAAGCTTGATTACTTGGATTCCAAATTAAAAAAAAAAAAAATTAAAACACACCAAAACTTTTTTTGAAGTCTAGTTAGTGACTTCTCAGTACTAGGAAAGAGAAACTGAGAAAACTGAAGAAACTTTTCTGTACATGTTAATGGACTGGGACAGAGATCCTTTTTAAAACTCTCTTGGGTAGGATGAAAGACTGTAAAATACCAGAATTTCTGGCCAAGGCAAAGAAGGATTTTTCTTATTGTGTAATACCAGCCTTTTACCAAAATTAGAGGGGGGAGCAGAGAATTGCTTCCATTTTAAGTAGTACTGTCAGTGAGACACGTATGACCTGGACAGAAAATTTCAAGTTGCTGCTTCTTTGGAAATCTCTTTTCATGGAGATCTAGGGTCAAATTCTTTTCTAAGTTCTCTTGACACCATACCAACAAAACAGTGCCAGAGTAACTGAGGGAGACCTGGCTCCTGCTATGCTCTGGACTATCTTATCTATGTGTAGTCTGACCTTTTTTTACCCAAACTGTGACAGCATGTCACATGCATGTCTGCATGAGGAGTAACGTCCTTGAAGACTGCTTTGAAGAAAGGCGCATATTGTAGTAGCAGGCAGAAGATTGATTCCTTCTTTTTATCCACGCAAACCAAAACTCTGTCTCATCCAGCACGCTCTCAGAAAATGTGCTCAAGTTTAATCCAGTGTAATTTACAGCCTGTCAGCCACCAACTCATTGCCTTTTCCAACTGTGTGCTGAGCTTCCTCTGCTACCCTTAAATCAGAGGAGGATCGCTGTGGCATCATCTCCAGAAAACAGTCTGTTGAGGCATCAGACATTTTTCCTGCAGCTGCAGAACGTGTCTGCATGCTGAGCTGAGCCAGTTCTTCGATAAGACCTTTGCAGATAGTTCAGTATAACTTTGCTTTTTACTGAAAGATAAGGACTGTCTGGTTTAGGAAAACAAATCCATTTCTTGGTGCAGATCGCCAGTGTTTCTGCCCTTCTTCTCATAACACAGTTTCTTCAAGGAATATCTTTTAAAAGGGACCTTTTAGTCTCTCCTGCAGATTACACTCTTGTAGGGGTCTTGCCTTCATCTGTGGATTTAATGGCTTAATAAGCATTAGACCCTCCTATTATACAGTAACAAATAGGAATACAATACTTTTATCAATATTTGGCACAATTAATTTTTTTTAATGTGAAACTAAATATTGATGCTGTCAAGTGACTGCAACTTAGGGGCATAAATTACAAATATTCTTCTCCTGTGAGCCTCGCTCAAATTTTGCATTCATATACAGTAACCATCTAATGTCTTTCTATTCCTGTAAGCCATATGATTTGATTGCCAGATTACATGATTCTGTATTGTGCTTAGATGTCAGTGTTTTTACTGTTATTACCAATATTATCTTTTATTCTTACTGTAAATGGTAACAAAGTTAACTGCTTCCTTACACTATAAAAGGAATAAAGTCCCATTTACAGAATGTCTCTAAACAGAAAATCTCTCTGGAAAAAAGATATGCTGAATAAATAATTCATAACATGGTGGGTGAGTAGAAAAAAAGGTCTTTTGATGTATTCTGCTACTCAAAACAAAACTGGATTTTTAAAATAAAGTAACTGGCTATTTTAATGGAGAACAAAATCTGCTTTAAAGAAGAATGATTGCAGGGGAGTCAGTTCTCTATATATTTTTACCCATTTTTCACTTTTGTAGGTAACACAGAACTTGTGAAATTGAGGAATCCATCCCCTTGATCTTACTGATTCTTTTCTTTTTCTTTGTTCCATTCTCCTGTTTTTCCATTAGCCTATTTCTTGGCTTATTTTCTAAATGAAATGTCAACCCACCCACCCAAAGGAAACCGCAACATATGAAGGATTTCAGACTGCGGCAAAGCGAAATAGCCTGTCTGTAATATAAACAGACAGCACATAAATTCTTAAAGGCCTTGGAATTACCAAGTCTCCCAGCTTAAAGCTGCCTATACTTTCAGTGCGTTGTGCTCCAGATTTCCATGTAAGTATATCCAATAAAAAGATATCCTGAAAGCATCCCTGAGAAAATCAGCATGTGCATTTTCTTTTTTCTCACAAAATCAGAGGATCTTCATCAACTAAACAGTAAACATTAAATGACCGTTTCTTGCCAAGTAGTGAATACATACCTTGGAAAAATACCTGGGTTGGGTCCAATAGCCTGGCAGGAGGTGTGGGCGAGTCGTACACCACGGTAGCCCCGGGGTGGGGGCAAAGAGCAGAAACCAGCTTGCAAGGCGACTTTACTCAGATGAAGTTGAGACACAGCGAAATATATTTTCTGCTCAAACCAAACCATTGAATCGGATTTTACACTAGTGTTTGCACATAAAGGAGCCAATCCTGAATTGAATTCAGGTGAAATGAGAACCAGCTGGTCTAAAACTCTCGAGAGTCTCTTAATAAATGATCACTGGTGGAAGAGGGGGGTGCTGGCCCAGAGCTGTGTGGTGAATTACACATTTCTTTCAGCAAGTCACAAATTACAGCTGCTGGAGCAGCTGTGCACGGGTGGCTTGTCGGGAGCAGGTAAACCACCTGGGAGTAACTTCTCGTTTGCAATTGGCATCAAAAATAGCACACCTGTGCCAAGTACTTTATTATCCATATACGCCATTTTTGTTTCTAATGCAGAAAACTCGGCAGCAGATGTGCTGGTCGCGTGAGGCGGTGTCTCCAGTTCGGAGAGCAGGGTATTTGTGCTCTCTCACCAGGTGAGTGGTTTCTCACCGGCGGCGCGGCGGTGGCGGGAGCAGCCCTGCAGCAGCGGGGCAGGAACACCGCTCGTGATGGGAACGTGGAACAAAGCGGCGCGAGGCACGGCGCAG
>NW_009234912.1:0-35197 GCF_000690835.1 Fulmarus glacialis | reverse complement strand
TAATGATTCTATGATTCTATGAAATAAGCAGGGTTGTTTGCTTATGTACTTAAGCATATATGTCAAAAGGTGGTGAAGAAGAAAGGCTTGCAGTTATATTTTGATGTATAGGTACGGCAGTACGGTTACATAGACTGAGCTGTTGTGATAGCTAGAATTTTTACTACAGCGCTCAGAAAATTCTTCAACATCTGCCTGTCCATTTTTTTTTTTATGTTGTTATTCCTTGTGTAGTTAAAATTAAGGAGTAATGTGCCTATCAGGCATAAATAGTCAGGCTGCAGTCATATTCTCCAGGGAACGCTGTTCTTCCCATACTTTTTACAGAAAGTGTCTGTATATATGCAGTTTAATCCTCATGTTTGTCTGATCATCTGTGAGTGTCTATGAAGTGAGGAGGAAGGATGATGAATTACCTCTACACTCCTCACCACCCTGGGGTAGCCAGAGACTGGTTTTGGCACCCAGTTTAAATGAGGATAGCCACAGATCTGCTCAAACCTACGCAATAACTACAGCAGCTTACTCACTATGAGCTGTTCCACTGACTCACTAGCTGGCTCACTTTGTCTTTAAGTGAGCCTCCCCCCATGTTGGACATGACCCCTTCCTCACTAGTTGTTGAGGTTTCCACCTCTACGTGCCTATGTATTAAGTACACCTCCTAGTGGCTGTGGAACGGGAAGCCAGAAATGGCTCAAAACCAGCACAGAGCATGCACTGAGTGAGTGACAGCTGTGAACTGATGGACTTCTCCTTCCCCTCACCCTTCTGGACTGTCCACTTTTTCCTTGGCAGAAATGTTAACGTGATAGATGCTTAAAGTGCAAGTTACCATGCACAATGTTTTCAGAGATTGGTTTCAATACCGAAAATAACCAACTACTAATTTGGGGTTTTCATGAGAATTCTAACTGCAATCCCAAAAGGTTTTGCAGCAAAACCAAATATTTCTTCTGGTAGCAGGAGAAGAGGACTTCTTTGAGAACATGGTCTGTTGGGCAGTCTGGCCTGCAAAAGTTTGATTTCAGTGCCTGTTTTGTCGCAGCCATCCTGTATGACCCCAGACATACAGGTACAACACAGGTCCTGAAGAAATACCTCAACAAATCAAAAAGCAAAATATGTTATCACAGACACAAACCCATACATCACAGCCATACTGCTCATAACACCGATGCCAGATGTGGCTTCAGTCTCTCTGGCCAAATCCTAAAAGGTATTTGAAACAAATTAGGTGCTTAAGTACTTTTGAGATGTAGGCTTCTAGGTCTTCATTTCCCATGTCTAAAATACAGATAATAGATGTTCTTCCTTACCCAGATGGCCTAAGGATATTCATTAATCACACTAAGATTGTGAGGTGCTCAGCTACTATAAATAGCGGAGTTGCATGAGCTCCAAGATGGTGGTTACCTAGGAGATGATACATGGATCAACACATCTCTACTTTGCCCTGCCATTCCTTGGGGATGTCATGGCCGTGCTTTTTACTGATCAGCACCTCCAGGTTTTACTGCTGCTATGGCCAGTGCCAAAACCACAAGTAGAACATGGCTACAGGAGAGGTAAAAGCTGTGCCTTCTAATTTGCTGGCTTTCCCCCTCCTCTCTTTCCCATCAGTGTAATAAGTCTCAACTCTCTGCATTATCAATTAATAGGCTTTAAAATGCCCTTTTGGAAATTTTAACATTTTTATTTTTAATTAGAGTAGTGCAACACAAAAAGCCTGCAAAGCTACCTACTTCTATGCTGCTCTTTAGCTCAATGGTAAACAACTCTGCTCATTTAAATCAATTTTATGTAAAAACATCAGTGAAGGCTGAGTGCTGAGTGTGGAGAACCTTCTTGATGGAGAAAGAGTGCACCAGAGAAGAGCAGAGAATGGGACTGCCTGCCTAATCGGGATGTACCACTGTACTGAGAATTGCTCAGATCTATGGTATAGACCCTGAGCTGCTAACAGATATCCTTCTTTAGCTACAAGACTGTGCTTTTGGAGTAAAGAAGATCACAACTCCATCTGTACTGTTGCTGTGATGTACTGAGTGGGAGTTGTGTACAGGACAGTGAGAACTGCGAAGTTCGAAAGTGGCCATGGATTTATTATAAAGAGAACTAGAGCTGGTTTTTTTTTGAAAGCCTATGTTGAATGAAGCTTTTAAAGTTTTTGATGTGCTCACTTAACTATCTGAAAAATTGTTTTCCATTTTCATCACCTTTTTTAATTCTGCTAAGCAGAATACTGACAGCAAAAATACCATGAAATGTGGCTTTTTTGGTGATATTTCTGGCTAGAAGGGGAAAAACCTGGTAAGAAAGACTAATAATATAAGATTTATATGCCAGTATCCCAAACTCAGTTGGGACCGTTGCTCATTCTATCCCTGAACTCTTCCTTTTGAAGGTTGACTAGCACTGATCCTAAAAGTTTCTAATGGAGACATTCAGATTCAAAGGCATTCTGAATGTTGATGTGGATTTGCTTCCGATGTGATGTGCAGCTGCCTATGGAAGAATGTAAGAAAGCTCTTCTGGGCCACACCAGCAGCCTCTCCAGCCCAGTACTCTGTCCCCAGGCACAGCAATCGGCACTGCTGTTTAGGGAAATCCCACAAGCCTGGCTGCGTTCTGCAGTCCAGTCCCATCTACAATGACTGGATTAGGGCTATTAGAGGGTACACCTTCACTTAATCCTTTTAGCATCCCTTTATGGACCTGTGGTCCATGATAAACCAGCCAGATTTAAAGCCCCTTAAAAAATGAAGTCCTCTAGGGGAAACACTGACAAGTTCCTTTAGTCTGTTAGCACTGTTGGGTGCTGCTTTAATAAAGGAACTCCAGTCACACTGTGAAGCAAGAGCAATGCATGACTGTGATATCCCTCTCATGTGAATGAGCTGTCCCGGTACTGCAGAGTCTGCTCTTTACTGTACACAGAGACACATCAATACTGAATATAGTGTGTTAGCAAAACAGAATGGAAATCTTTTAGGTGAAGAATGGCTTCACTGATTGCTTTGCTCTACCAGAATGGGGTGTGTTTTCAGGCATTCTGATAAATGTGTGCTATTTTTCAGCCATTCAGTGTGAAGTGCTGTAGGTTTCATATAAACTTTATTGCTCACCACAGGCATGGAAGGATTGATTACACTGTTTGGGGATTTCCTAACTTCTGAGACTGCCTCTTCAGCCAGCCTTAATACAGTGTAAGGAGGGAACAAAATGCTACTGTGCTATTCAGTAGCCGGCTTTCTACCTTTGCATTTTTAGGATCAGCTCATCTGGTTTGGAATAGGATAGCCAACAGCCAGCCTCATCCACATACCTTCTGAACATCTCTGGTGCCTGAAGGCAGGGGGATTGTTAGTGATGAGTACGATGGTGTCCTGCAACAACTATGGGGAGTAAGGGACAGAACTAAAGGGTTATTTCATGTTACTACTTATGCTTTTGTCTAGCTGTGACCATTGCTGAAAAGGAAACAAAAGCTTCACCTTGGAACTGGGGTGCTATTGATGTGTGAAGTGTGCAAGCAAATTTTGGTGCATCTATGCTGAATTCTGCGTAATGTAGGGGGAGTCAACAGTGGATAATAATTTTTTGGAGGCAAGCAGCATAACATGCTTGGGTGGAGCAAACTCATGCTGAGCCCCAACAGTTAATTCTTAGTGAATTTGTAAAATACCTTAGGGTTTCTGAAGCAGTTACCAGAGACATTACCTCTCTCCAATTCTGATTTAATGAACTAGTCTGGTTTCACCCATTCCTGAGTAGGCCTTTCACATTTTCAGACCTCAGGCTTACTACAACTCAGTTTTACCAGTTCTCAGGTCACATATTGAGATGGGTATTTTGCTTTTCTTTATTTTAATTTTTACTTTATCTATGGGGACAAATATAAAAAAATAAGCTTATATTGTAATTTCTACTAGGACTGGTTATAGCCCTCACAAAGCCAATGACTTGGATTTCAACTACCTTACAGGTTGAATCTACGCCAATTGTAGGGTAGTTTCATGCAGGATTCTTGTCACCAGTATTTGCTAGCTACGTGGTGCCCTATTCTATTCTTGATTACTGGGCAAATGGCAGGAATATCTCCCTTAAAATGAATGTTGCTTTCATCGGTAAAAATCTAGCAAAAGGAGACTGGCGCCCTAGGCATTATGAACAATACACGCTTTCAATAAATAATTCAATTCAATTAAAACAAATGTCTGCCCTGATGTACCATAGTTTCTAATTTCTTTAATAAGCATTCTTGGGAGGTGTTTATGGGAAGTGATCCTCAATGAAAGCTTCAAGGAAGGCTCTGTAAGAAAGCAGAAGATGTGGTGCCATCTTTTACTTTCATGCCAGGAGAGAGTCATGTGAAGCTTCAAGAGAACTCCAGCTCAGAATAAGCCTGCAGAGTTCATGTTGTGTATGGAAATGTAGCTTGGACTACAGGTACATATGGGACCCACCTTCCTGGAAAGGCTCGGCTCAAAAACAGACAGTGGGCAAAGAACAAGATAAGGAGCTAGGGAATGATGTAAATCCTGTGCTACCATGTCTACTGGTGGCCTTAGCCATGTGCAAAGATGTGGATGCACTGAAGTTGTTCGTAGTAGCCTTGGGTAGCTCTGTGCATTCCCAGACTCCCGTCAGGGAAGCCACAGATGCAGACACAGCCCAGTAGACAGCGACATGCCAAGCCAACTGGCTCTGCAACTGTCTATTTAAGTCCCTCAACCTAATGTTTCATACTGGCTAGTTGCCTCTGGAAGTTTAGAGACAGCCTCTGTGCACAGACATGGGGATGGAGTTTATGCTCTGTCTATGCTCTGGCCTGGGAACAGGATTTTCCTCATACATTCCTGGCATCTTTATTACCTTCAAACCGAATCCTGTACCCCAACTCAATCCAAAAAGCAGGGGGAGAATGTGACTCAACAAACTTGCATTAAAAACCCCTGGGGGAGGTTCACCGGTCTGTTTTTCTGCCTGAATAGGTATGTGGGAGGGTAACAACGTGTTGAAAAGTGAGACCATTTAGGGACAGAATCTTCCCAAGAATGAGTGTTCACACTGCCTACCAAAGCGGCTTGAGGGCAGAATCCAGCCCTTAAATATTGTCAGATATCTGGGCAAACAAAAACAGTTTAGCTCAAACTGCCTCCATTTTTCCTGCTCAGAAAGTGCTCAAAGATGTCAATTTTTGAAAGTAAAACCTGGGTGAGTGATCGGATCCTTCCCTTCCCTTCCCTTTGAGGAGAGATTTATGGTCTCGCTTGAAACCAGCCACCAACTCAAACTGAGATTCACATGATGCAAACTAGTCCTGGGCTGAAGCCTCAAAACTCAGATCTGGATCTAGATTTCAAATGGTGAGAGTGGGGATGGGGTAACAACCCGCCTAATCCAAACCCACATAAATCCATACCTCTCCCAAATTTTTTTAAAACATACCAATACACCACATATTGATTTTAGCTTATAGAAATTCTCTTGGTTATTTTTCACAAGAGTTTAATTTAACCTTGTCCCATCACTATTTACTCATTACACGCTGTCTCACACAGGTATGTGAGCCTCTCTACAGAAAGTCTTCACAAAACCCTACAGGAAGTAGTTCCTCTGTACAATGTGCAGTATGCTACAGCCAGCAAAAGGGGAAAAGAAGAAAGAGAGAAAGAAAGCAGAGATGCAGAGAAACCAGTACTATTTCTTGCCATACAAAGGGTTGCCAAGTACTTTTCATTTACATAGATGACTTAATGATGATTGTATGATATTTAAAATTACTGCCACCCATTAGAGATGCATTAAAACTTTTATCAACATGTCTCTCTTACTATCTATTTGACTGTAAAAATGCAGAGATCATTGGGAAAAAAATAGCTTGTTGCCAGTCACCAAAAAACAACTCTGTGACCTTTCTAGATTAGAAGGAAAAAAAAAAAAAAGAAGCAACAAACCCCCTTGTACTAGTATCAACATGATTTAAATTTACATGAACAAATAAGCTGTTTCACACAATGGAAACAAGTAATAAACTAGGACGAGAACTGTGACCAGCCTGGGACCTCTTAAAGACCCCTCTGGACCTGGCAGGAACCTGCTTTTTCTATCTCAGGGACAACCCCCCACACCGGTCTAATTACCTTTTTAAATTCATATCTAGAACCACAGGCTGCCTCATGGGATTAAGCACAGTATGCTTTGCAAATTGAAAATAAGATAGCTGTTAGGAATATATACTTGCCTCTATGATTACAGCAACAAACAATGGGAAAACATTAATTTACATCTATTATAATGGTGAAACAAAGCCCAGGATTTTCATCATGTTACAGACAAGAGATAAATTTGCGAAGGTGAGATTCTAAAAGGTGTAGGCTCTAATGAGGGAGATTCTCTTGCAGAGAAGGTAACTGGCAGGATGACATCAGCTGAAAGTTATGAGGATTCAGTATATCATTAAATTTATTTACCATAAAATGGATTGAGTTTTTTTTAAATAGTAAAACTATTCATAGGGAGACAAGGTTTATATATAACTGTGGGGTGGAAGGCATTTGTGTGGAGTGAAACAGTGCAGAGCAGTTGCAACAGCAATCCAGTCATGCCTGGGTCTAGGATTTTTGAAGGTGTTTTATCTGGTAGAAATGAATACAGCATTTACAAATTGAAAATAACTCTGTAAACTCAGATAAGATTGTCTTGGTAATATTTTACCAAGGAAGCAGCTCACCACTGCTTACTTTCAATTAGCCATCTAAATCATAGCCTATACAAAAAGCAATCCCTGCTGCCTTGCAATAAAAAAAAAAAAAGAAAGTTAGACTAGTTCCTAAGAGTTTTGATTCATGTTGCTGAATATGGAAGATCTGTAATCTTCTCCTTGGAGTCTGTAGTCTAATGTAACTGCTTGAAAGTACTTTCCTTCTGCTGCTGGCAAAGATTTTTTTTTTTCTGAAATGAATGGTGATTCATTATAGATAACCCTTCCCGATTAATTTTGTTTTAACTTCGGAGTAAGCAGTAAAGTAGCTTCTCCCCAGATAGTAACTATGCTGTTATTTTTGGACCATACTGTAGTTGATGTTGAGAGAAGCCTAAATTTAGAAGGGGGGGAAAAAAAAAGTTGATTGTCATCAAAAGTTTTAGCTGTAAGATAAAAAGTGTCATTTTATTATTATTATTTGTCTGTGATGAACAATAAATAAGCAAGTTCCTTGGAATCAGTGTTCAACTTCACTGGCTTCTGTCTACATAATCCACAGAATTAACACTCTTGGAGGGCTGATTGGTCAAACTGAAGAAGTTTAATTTGTGTCTACACATTTCCAGTGATCCACAGCTAATATGCTGGTAAATTTGAGGAGACCAAGTACAATGGCATAGGAGTCCTTGCTGTGACAGTGACTGCATGAGAATGAGAACTTTTACAATTTCAATAATGTGAAGAGCTAGTTAAGAGCCTGAAAAATAGACATAGACGTTGTAAATCACTATATGTAGCATTTTTTCAGCAGATAAATCTGGTTCATGACTTTGTAAAACGGTTTCCCTTCCTTCTCTCTGCCTGTTTTTTGACTAAGGTTCTGTTTATTTTTGCCCAGTTCTTCAATTTCTGCTGTGGGCTTTTTCTCATTTCTGTTGAGAAGCATTAACCTGACCTTACTGGCCGAATACTGTCTTGAACCTGTTGCCTGTTGTGCTTTTTTTCTTTGTTTTGTTCTGTGTTTTTTTAAGACAGGGAGGATGTCCAGATCATCTGGTGTGTCTGAGTTACCAGCAAAGATCCACCAGCTTCACCAACAAGAGGGAATTTTCTTTCAAAGAAATACTAAAATTAAAAATTAACTGTGTGCCATTCACAATATTTATAACATAGTGTATATAAAAGCTTTTGGAAAGCTGGATGCTATCAAATACACCTGAATGATTTTACTTGCCTTCATAAAAGAATGAATGGTGCAGGCACCTCCCTGAAAGCTGTTAGCCCCAGGCAGGAAAGGAGTTTTTTGCTCTCCATCATTCTCTTCTGTTTAATAGTGATTTACTACTAGTTAAGCACATGCCCAGCGTTTTAAAGCTGGTGGAGAGTTCAACTGAAGTCAAGGGGCTTGATGTACGCTGGGATTACTCCATGCTGAAAAGCCAGGCTGATGTTTCACTGTCTTGTTGAAGATCTAATTATTGAAGCATAATTTGATGAGCAATTTGGTCACTTAGGACAAAGATGTGCCTACCTTTCTTTTCTGTGTTTAAAGGCAACATTTTATTTTGCATTATTTTATTTTTTATCTAAAAGATTCACACTTTACAGTAATGAATTGGACATTTTAGCCTTAAACAAAAATAAATTTTACATAAATCTTCAGACATGACTGAACAAGAAGCCCAAGTCCACCAAACCAAAAATTCTACTGTGGAATTCTGTGGATTCCCTAGGATTTTGGCCTACCTGCAATGTTTTGTTGCATGACTTCACTGAAGCTCCATCTACAGCTGCAGGTGAACCCATTGCTCAGCCTGTGTTAGTAGTTTCTCCTCCTGCAAAGAAGCTGGAAACATCTGAAATATTGCTGTGAGTGCTACCTGCAGTGCACCTTGCGAAGTTTTACTCACTGGCACTGGCCATTTTCAGCCACAGTCATTGATCACAACCATCATCAGTAAAGGGTCAGGTATGTAGTACAGGCAGGCTTCATCTGATCCTAGCACATACGAATTGCTGTTTGCTCGCTGTATTGCTTGCATAGTGCACAGGAGCATTTCATAAAATCAGAGACAGGCAGGGGGAGCACTTATAAAAATGCAGTAACAATTTATTTTATAAAGAATTTTGTAAGTCTCATGAAAAACAGCAGCCCATGAGCTGCTATAAATATTACACTGCAGATGTTTGGAAAAAAACTGCTCACTTATAGGATACACAGAGCTGATTCCTGAAGAAAAGTTGGTTAAAAAGTGGGAGGAACTAGGACTGATGAGCTGACCCAGATTATTGCATCGGTAATATTTTTACTTATTCACTGATCTGATTTACTTTTATTCACTGATCTGACGGATCCTTTTTCTATCTTTCTTTTTTTTCTGAAAGAACAGCTATTCATGTTGCAGTGAAATAGAAGTTGAATATTCTACATATGCCATAAGCTGAGCTATAGCACAGCCATCCAGCTGTGATCTTTCCTGTACCTGAGCAACGTCTCAACAAAATCCCATGTGTCTGTGTCTGTGTCTGTGTCTGTATATGTATCTATATGGACAGATTTGTACCAACTCTGCATTGTTACACTTGACTTACTCTTTTTTTTAATTATGTAAAAAAATCACATTAAGCTGAATCTAATTACTGCAATGTATATTAGAAGCAGGGCACCATCAAAATTTTATTTAAATTAATCAGGTTTTGATTTAAGATATTAAATTCAAATTAATCATGTAAAAATGGAAATGATCCTTGACGTGCTTCCAGCTGTGACTTCAGTCTGTTTTCTCGTGTGAGTCACTTTCGGGATGTCTTGGGGGGAACATTACGAAAATTCACGCCGGTGCTATTTCAATTAGAGTTATTTAGCAGGACAGATGTAAAGAATACGGTATAATTAAGAAGGAGCTGATGACACGGCTACAGATTTTCAGGATCAAAAAAAAAACCCGTTAGTGAAAATTGACTACTGGTCATGTAGTCCAAGTTCAAATATGCTGGGGTTAAGCACTCATTAATGATGGAATGAGGTCTTTAGACAGACCGTTGGACTCTTTCTCTGGAGCAATCTGCAGAATTCTGCCCTGGAAATAACTTTGAAGCTTCGTTAGCAAGCAGATGATACCTGATAATATAATTTTAAAATTCTTAAAATAATTTTCCTCCCCCTGGTGCCTAATCTTTTCTGGCCAGCTAACTTCAAAGACCTTCAGAAAAACCTGGAAGTGGCCTACAAGTGCCCGTATAAGAGCACATACACACAGAGATATGTATATGCATACACTCAAAGCATTGTTAAACTCATGATGAATATGAGCTGCCAGGAATACTGTAATTTTTTCTAGCGCTGTTTGAGCAGAATTAGAGTGTGTGCTACCTGCACGCTTCCTGACTGAAACCAATAAAGATGGTGGGGGCTTTCCCACACAGAGGCCTGACTTAGTATTTATTTATAACTCTCTATACCATCAGTATTTCCACTGTGAAAAGTGAACTGCACATTGTTTCTTTATTCAAGAATAGAGTGACACAAACATTTTTTTTTCACATGTGCCGCAATGCTATGCAGCATAAACTTTGGAAGTTTTTTTACAAATTCTTTTACCTGAAATTAAATCTCCCAGGTAAAGCTCTCAGATTTTCCAACATGAAAAAAGATCAGAGAGACTACAATCCATTCCCTCTTGTACTCATAGATCTCCTGAAAATATGTGTATTTAAACATGCTTCTTATGGTTGCTATCCAGGGCTCTCAGTATCTGTTCCCCTCCTACTGAGTAATAGTAAAAGCCAAGTTAAATTTAAAAAATGCACAGTACATACTGTACACCCATAATTATAGATTAAATATTGATCTCCATGGTGTTTTTTCCATGGTGTTTTTTCCATATCTCTTGCAATCTTTCTCCTCCCTCAGTAATGTCCCGTTGTCACTCCCCTCTGCAAAGCAGCATACAACTGAAAATATTTTCTGCAACTAAAAACATTGTTTTTAACTAAAAAAAAAAAAAAAGACATGTGGATTATAATAAAATAATTTAAATATCTAGTTCTGTATATCTGGCAACATTTTCAGGAGCAGATCTTAGAATTTGTAGAAGCTTTATTTGCTTGTTCAGGGATGCCATACACTTCAGCAAGGAGCTGTACCTAAAGGAGGAGCAATGCACCAGACCAGGCATGCCTGGCTATCCATAGCGGATGGAAAGTAAATAGGATATTACACTTGCCACAGCTTACCTATTATGCAGATTTCAAGGCAGGAAACTGTCTGCAAAACAGATATACAGTGAGCATAAACTTTTTTGTTATTGTGGTAGTTGATCATGTTGTTGTTACAGTTGGAGGAATAATATGATTCATTGATGGTTTCTGCTTCCCACTCATAAGATATAAACCTACATAATGATTGTTCTTTAATAGTATTTAAAGATATTTTTAAAACAAACTGTGTGGGAGTTTTACATAATAATGGTTTCAGTTTTTCAGGAAACACTTTTTGGAGAAGTGTATGACTATTTAAATATTAAAAATGGCTCCTCATAAGAAACATGAATGTAGCAAGTAATTTATGAGATAGGATGTGATAAAAACATGCTCAATTTATGCATTTGTCCTTTTTAAATTTATTTTTTCTTTTGGCATAACAGCTGGAAAGAACAATTTTTTTCCGTGGGCTAGGCTGTTGCCTGGATAACTGAAACACATTTTCCCATGAGAGATTCACAGGTTCATTTCCCATCTGGCTTTTTTTCCTCTTCTGTTTCCTTTCTCTCCCCACCTCCTCTCCTCCAGGACCAGAGCTTATTGATAACGAACCATAGGTTTCCATTGATATAACATCATACACACCTAAAAGATTATACCAAACACAGCAGTGCTCTGTGTGAAGTACAGATTAGCCCAAAGATGTTTCTTCGCCTATTTCTCAATCTTTCATCTAGGCCTGTGTGGGTGGGTTCCAGTAACCACAGGGACTCATTTGTAGAATGAAGGCACAAGGAGTTCAGACTGGTTTCTCTGGTCAATTAGGAACTGGGGTTGATGATCTCAGGAGGGAAAGCCCAGATTCCTGTCGAGTCCCTGCAGAGAAGACAGTTGGGAAGGGGAGCACAGAGGTGGTATGAGATGAGCACGGGAGAAGTCCTCAGGGCAGTGGAGTCTCACTCCTTACTGGGGAACTTGGCCCTTGGTCATAAGGTAAACACCATACCCTCACCAATGCCCCTGCGGTCACCAAGCCATTAAACCTGTGGCATTTGTCAGTGAGATATTATGTGTTGCCAGGATAGGGGTGAGGGCTAAGAGCCCAAACTGTAGGGAAGTTGTGTTTTAATGAAGCAGAGGCTGAAACACTGGACCGGGACTTCATCTGATGGTGCTCAATCCACAGATCTTTCACACATTTCTGATGCTATTCCATGGTGTTTGCATAACTTTTTTCAGTTCCCTATATGTGGAATAATGGCCGTAGGAGGAATATGCCTTTCCTGTTTTTCTTATTTGTCTCTTTCCAGCCTGGTTAGACTGTAAACTCTTTGTGGCAATGTAGGACTATGCATTTCTCAGTGCATTGTGTACCAACGCTCAGTTAGCCTAGAGACAGTAATGTATGCAAATAATATTGGTAATAAACACTGTTAATTCTGTACCATCCCAAAATTATCATGACTAATATCTTTATGAAACCTCTGGAAATATTTCACAGATGGAGACTTTCTAAATCAGAGAGCAGTTCAGTGGCTCGTCCATAGCCTTAACATAAGTCTATGAGAGGGCATGGCTCAGATCTCTTGATTTCTGGTGTTTCCTCTTAATTTTGAAACAATCATTATCAAAATATTTTCTTTTAGTACATTTTTAGTTAATTTATTTGCCTTAGCCAAAATATATAAGCTGTTGGATATTTCTCATTGGTTTATAACTACAGTGTGACAGATAAAATATAAGCCATAAGGTGTCACGGGACTCTGGAATTGATATGAAACCTGGTTAGTATATCAGAAAATTATATATGAAAGTTCTGACTTTTGCAGCTGGAGCCTTCATTCAGTGGATGTGTTGAGGTGTTTCTCTCCAGAGGCCATTACCAGAGGCACTTGAGCTGACTCAGCAGGACAATCTGGAGCATCCTCCTGAGAAAAAGAGGTGCTGCTAAGGTGAAACCTGTATTTTTACCAGTCCTGCCCTGTTGGAGGCAATTTGTGTCTTTGTGTACTAGAAGCACTTCAGCTAAGTCTGTAGTTGCCTCTCATCTCTGGATAACTGTGTTTTCTGCCTCTTTCTGTGCAGCACAATAAGATTTGGCCCTTATAATCTATGCTTTCATTCTTTCTAAGGCAAGAAAGAAACCACACATAATATCTTACAGAGCAGACATGCTAATTTTGAAAGTGATTTTCCAGGCAACTGAACATGTCCCATGGGTTCCACCTGGGAGCTGAATGTTTTTGGCTAACTAGAAAAATCTTTTTTAGGCTACTAAGAGATGAATATGCCTGTATAAATGCATATTTTAGTGGCCCTGCAAAGTTCCCCCTATGAACTAATTAAAGACATTTTCAGAGGAAAGGTCCTCGCTTACCAGCTGTGAACACACGGTATGCAGTGGCAATGGAAGAGCCTGGGTACATCAGCAAAAAGCAAGCAGTGGGCTAATTACACTGAAAGAAATCTGCACATTCAGCACACCTTAGCCAGTTCTGTACAGAAAATTGACACAGCACCTAAACCACCCAAAATACTGAGCTTGACTCTTAATTACAAATCAGGTCCCTAATTCCAGCCCACTCTCCTCTAAGGAGCAATAAATATTGACACAGAGTAGAAGTCAATGCTGCAAGCCTTTCCACTGTGGACAGCTAAACAGGCAGTGTAGCCAATTTTCCAGGTTTCATCAGGAATCATGCCATCTTTGGTGTTGTTATTAACACCTGTAGGATTAAAGGGAAAAAAAACTTCTTTATTTTATGTTAACAATATGAGCATTTCTAGCTTTCCTGTTTGCCAAGAACAGTTTGAAAAAAGAACCTGGAAAGTTTCAGTAATTTTTTTTTTTTTTAAAGCCAGTATTTATGATGGGCTTTAAAAATATTGTGATTTCTACACCAGATTCACATTCTTTTGGGAGCTGATTCTGGATTTTTGAATTTTGATGGCTGGCAATATTGGACATAAAGTCTGAATGCAGTTCACATCCTTAGCTAGGGGAGTGAGTGAGGTACTGGATAAACTTGAAATTGTATATAGGTGCCTTAGATCTGCATCTGATTCATGTAACTTATGATAAATATAAACTAAGAAAAATGTCAGATGATGAAAAATGTTACTTTTCTATGCACATGAAAAGTAAAAATCTTCAGATACTGTAGCCTATAGGATATTCTTCCAACCTACATGAAAGTAAAAAACCAAACCCAACTTAATTCTGGGATCTGCTTATTCATGAACACAGAGTACAATAGAATTGCACAGGATTTAGTTCTAGTATCGAGCTTTTTCAGACTAGAAGATTCCCAAAGTCTGCTCAATGAAACATTAGTACAGACAATAATTCAGATGAGTCTTTAACAAGTTTCTTCTTCAGTTTTGATGTTACTTCAGCTTTTTGGCCCTGATATCAGGTAATTATGGAAACACCTCTAATTTCTCACTGTAGCGGGGAGAGGTATATGAAATTCATACTTTTCTAGGCAACTGTGACTGGGGGTTAGGCAATCTTTTGGAGCTGAAAAATGCATGCAGATCTTGGGAAAAATGAGATGTCCTCTAGACTGAAAATAGTGACATGGAAAAGGGCAGCTTGGCTAGATGTATACAAACAGGTCCATGGAGACAGGTAATTGTATCTGCGCAGAGAAGCTACCAGAATCAGAGCTTCAGTCCAAAATCAGATATCTCTATTAATTTGGCCTCCAGATCAGAAGTTACAAGGAATCTATTTTTTTATCTTTAGAATAATAAAAAGGAGATTGGTCAGAGGAAGTTCTTGTCTCTTTTAAAGTACAGACCACATGATCTTTGATTTGTAAAAATCAGTTGAAATCCATGCTAGTTGAGGCTCTGGTTCACTTTATTTTTAAAGATAATAATTCCTTGTCAGCCACAAACTAAATACTGCAAGTCTTACCACTTCCCTGTGCAGAAGACACATCTCTGGAGTTTTTTTCTGGATTTCCCATCCTTCCATTTCTGATGTGTTTACATGAGGATAGTTTTAAGGACATTATATTTTCCTAGTTTAGTAGCAGCACAGTGTTGTGAATAGCTTAACAATTCATTGGAACTTTACAATATCTTAACCTGAGACAGCAGACTCCTAATTATAAACTAAGTATAAACTGCAGGCTTGTCAGAGTGATTTTATTATCCTGATTGCATCAATTTCGACCCTTTATGAGACTTTGCATTATTTGGGACATCAGGAGTCTAACAACTGAAAACAAGCAGAAGACAGCTGCTTTCAGCTCACAGAAGTCTCTGGATATATTTAGCAATTTAGCCTTCAAAGTAAGCTGTTTTGCTGGTACTATTGTAAGATGCATCATTTCTCAGTAGGGCCCACATGTTTTCCTTAATCTGATAGAGTTCTTCTTTTTGTTCTTAACCTACTTCCTTTCCGAGAGAGGTAAGGGAACTTTAGCAGCAGCCGTCAGTAGCAAATGAAGTGGGAGGAAGCAAAGAATAAAAAATAGGCTGGGATTTATAAAAAGAATGTAAAAATCTGTGATTATATAATGATGTACAGAAGATGCCAGCTACCAAAGAAAGCTATGGCATCACTGTTAACTTAGTGTACTTCTCACTTCTCTGACATAAAGGCAGCTTCTGAAGTAATTTGAGACCCGTAATCTTTAAGCTACAGGTTGAGAAATGATCGCAAGTACTCAAAGTCCAAACTGAAGAAAGAGAGCCTGTTATCTGAGGGAAAGTCATTGACCCCAAGTTAACTTTTATTTAGCCTCGGTGAATTAGAAAATGAAATGAGAAACCATGTAGAAGTAGAGGTCGATGTGGAATGTCCCCTGGAGTTTTTTGAACAAAGAAAATAAACTAATGAAAAGTGGATGAAACCAAAAGAATTAGTTGTGAATCAATGCTAAATAGTGACCAAATTCATACAGCAAAGAAGTCTGAAAGCCTAACGGTTCTTAGTAGGGGAAACTGTCCTTATGTAAAAACATGGGTTTTACCATTTGCAGGCAAAAGAATAACGACTTGAAAGCAGACCTGTATCTTTAAATGATTTCTCTGCCGCTCTGCAAGGACAGACTGTGGCAGCTGTGGCCACACGCTCCCCATCCTCCTGTTTTGCAGCCATGTGAAGCCAGTAGGGCTGCTGCACTGGGAGCCCTCCCGGCCACAGGTGAGGAGCCTCGCCATCTGCAATACTCAGGAGGCCAATCAAGCTGGCCCTGCGTGAGGTAAGATGGATAGTTTCCCTGTGTGCCCCGAGCTCCCTCTGAAATTTCAGCAGATCAATGTCACTGTGGCTTTTAATTACCCCTCTGCTTCATCATTATTTCATGGACTTTAATATGCCCTGCAGGACACAGCATCACAGAGTACGGATAAACAACCACCAAGCCCCTGTGCCTCTTGAGGTGCTACAGTCACACCCTAGAGGGAAATGTCAGAGTGTTGGGCTCATTTCCCTGGGTAAGCTGACCTCAGGGTTTCCAGGCTGATTTCAGCCTGAGCTGAGACTCAAGGGCAGCCACTTCACTACTATGTTCTGAGCACTTCACCACTATGTTCTGAGCTGAGAGCTCTTAGGTTTCATACTAAAACTTGTTGCTGCCGCCACGCGCAGGCACAGACATCAGAGTGGCCAGAGGGCTTTTGCACTTCACGCTTGTTTTCTGAAGAGGAAACCAATCTGTCCTTGCAGATCCTGCATGGTAATCTGCAAGCATTTGAGCGCAGCGCAGCACAGGGCCCACCTGTAAAAGACACTGAAGGCATCCCGAGCAGTGCTCAAACAGCCTGGCGCAGCCCTGCGTTCAAAAGTACTCAGTGGCTTGCAAAAAGAAACCCATCCTGAAGGCTACCTGGAGCACAGTCTGTTGTAGGGGTTGTTCTGACACATGTTAGCAGTGGTATCCGAGGGATGCAAGACAGGTTTAAAGAGAGAATACCTCCCCGTCTTCTCTCGCCCTTCTCAACACCTCCTGGCTACGTACAGTGCCAGGTAAGATTGGAGCAGTTTTAGCTTTTTGGTTTTAATTTGTGAACCGATGCAGCTCATTAGGGAAACAGCACTTGTCTGGATGTGGAGAGCAAAACTAAGGGGGGGAATAGATGATGAAAAATATCCAATTTTGATTGGAATTCTTTAGAAAGTTAATTGCCTAAACCCATAGTTTTTGATCAATGAAGAATGTCAATATCACTTTTGATGAATATTGGGGAAAAAATTCATAAGCTGCAGCCTTTGGAAGATGCTGCTAGATGTCTGCCACCATGCTTGCAATGTAGCAGGCAGTAGCTTTCCGATATACAGTTCTTGCATCAGCAGTGCAAATTCACCCCGAGGGGTAAGATCTGCCTTCTCAGACCATCAACCCCCACCTAGAAGCAATGCAGAAGGAAGAGAAGCATAGGGAGACAGAAAAGACATGGCAAATCATAAGTGTACGTATGCTCTGTAGAAGCGAACAGACCTCAGAGAGAGCTGCCCACAGCTCTCTGCATCAATCATTCATGGTACTTCCTCCCTGGCAGTGGAGAGAGGAGAGATTGTGACAGAGAAGATGCTTTGACATGTGAGTAGCTGTAAGCAGTAGTCTTGTTGGGAGGGCTCCCATGTGGGTTTCCCAAGTACACATCACTGTGCCTGCTCTACCGCTCCTGCTGCTGGATCCTCGTATGGCCAGTGACCACAGTATCGGAGAGACAACGCAGAGGAGGTGCTGCCCTCCCTGCTTCCACAGACAGGGAATGGAAGTGCACAGATGCTGCACAGTGGACTGAAGTCCATGTAGGAGGCCCGCAGTAGAAAATGGCTCTCTCAAAGGTCACTGCTGATCAATGGATGTCTTTCCTTTCCCTAATGTCTTTTTGTCCATCCTGCTGCATTCAAGTGACGGGTACGGCCGCCATCTCAACACACCTGTGACCAAGCATGAGACCAGCTACCATGTTGGCTGGAGCTAATGGGAATGGGAACTCCCTTGATAAATCTGTATCTGCTTAAGTGTGATAAAGCAGTATTTACGTTAAAAGACTCAGCTGATGGAACTGGAGGAGATGATACTTCCTCATGGTAGTTCTGGTTCAGGTCTTAGACATCCCATGCGGAAGTTAACATGCTTTTTTTCAGGGACAGGTGATATGAGAAAAGGGCAGGTAAGCTACTAGTTTTATCAGCAAAAAACCTGAATGCAAGCCTTGACACTGAGAGACTTTATGCCCTTCCTTCCCCTCAAAATTTACTCGTTGAACAGACTCCCTTTGTCCTTCTTCCCTCTCTAAAAGCAGTATCTGTCCTTGGGTAGCTGGCACTAGCTGACATTGCTCTGTGAAGAAGCATGATAGGGACAAGTATGAAAGTGGGATAAGTGAATTCCACATTCCTATTGGGAAGGAAGAAGATGAATGTGTTTAGTTTTACTGAGAGAAAGGGCCCTTCATTAATTATATATATGTGAGGTGGATCTAACTTAATTTTACTGATACCAGGAGAATAAAAACAGGTGAAGATGGGATGACCTAAATGCACAGAGCAGGGAGTGGCTCTATGCTAATTGGGATGAGAGTATGGAGGCTAAAATTATCAATTGAGGGCAGCTTAAATTAATTTTTTTTGAGAGGAGGTATTAATTAATGAGTTGTGGGCAGCAGAATTCGTTGACTCATTAAAGCCCTGTGTATCTGGAGCTGGTTCCCAGAATGAAGTTAACACACGCAGTGGACTTGTTCTTCTGGGACTGCACATAAGGCTTTGATAACCACTGCCTGTTTGGATGAGATGCAGGTTAGACAGATAACCCTAAGAACCAGATCAAACTGTACTGCCCAAATCCTTGTCTCAGATACTTATCAACCATATTGCTCTGTGTGGACCGGAAGTTATGCATATTTAAATTCAAGCTTCAAGCTGCCTTGATTGGATGTGAATGTTCCCCATCCATGGGAATATACTGTCATGTTTTTGCTGGGTCATTAAAATCAAGTGGTCAGTTTAATGAAGATTGAGATACAGAGTTCACTTTACTTTCAACTATTCTTATTTGAATTCTCGTTTAAATAAAAGTGGGGGCCATGGCTTTTTGTTTAAGAGAAAAAAGAACTCTGAGGTTCCCAAAAGGACTCTCAGTAGCTTCACATTTTCTGAAAATTTGGCCCCTTATTGTTGTCTCCTACAAATATGAACTGCTTTTTAAAGTATCTTGGCAAGAGGCCATTTGCCAGCTTTGATGTGGATCCTGATATGTAATTTAAACACACCCAAAGGTATAAAGCAGTTGCCCACTTCAGACAGGCTTTGGAAATGAAGCTACAGTTACTGACAGCATTTTTAACTCTGAACTATGTATGCTGGGAGAGGAGGAGTCAGTAGGTAAAGGGCCATCGCCAGCAAACACATTTCTGGAGGAAAACATTGAAACTTGGATTTGAAAGACCACCAAAAAACCCCAGACCTGTGCAAATAATCTGAATTTGCAGTCAAGTGTGACACTGCTACAGGCTTCAGGTTCCCTGCGGGTTGTATTGGACAAAGTCACTGAGAGTGCTTTTGTGTAAATAAAGTAAGAGAAAAGAATAGGAACAGGTATATATTTCTCTTTCTCTTTCTTTCTCTCTCCGTCTTTTTTGGTTGATGATTGTCTGCAAATGATTTATGTTCCACTAAATATGCATTGCAGAATTCACCTGGTGTAGCAGGTTAATGCACTGCTTCTCTGTACCACCAAACAGCACCTGTCTTTGAGGCATATGAAGGAGCATCCGTCACGCAGGATCCAGCAAACACGAGGGCTGCCAGAGAAGGCATCAGCTGCATTGACACCGGTGTTTTGAGCGCGCTGTGGCTCGCACTGCAGAGTGGGCTCAGGGAGCACAGATTGGGTTTCTTTCAGATGAAATTAATATGGAAGTTGTGCTCTGGAAGCACACCAAATGTACGCCACTTGCTAAAGGGCATCCAGTCCATGGGACCAGGCTAGAACTAGTTTGAGGTAATGCCCCGAAAGACATACAGTGTGGACATGGGGTCCTCAGCACCAATTATTTCACTCTCTATATTTACTCCTATGGGCGAACTACTTGCAAATACGGTCTAGGCCAGAGAGGCACATTGAGGGATGCCATAAAAAAAGCATCTGAAGGAACTATATTTCCACAGGTATGTTATTATTTATCATTTGCACTGAAGCACTACGTAACAACCCTAAATCCCCTGTTGTGTGAGGTGTTATACTAACACAGAAGAAGAAGATGGTCCCTTCCCCTGAAGAATTAAAACCTGGAAATAGTTTGGGATGGAGCTTTGCCTCCCGCTCCAACCTGCCACGTTCCCAGGTGCTGTACTGACATAAGAAAGCTGTAAATTCAGTCATGCCACTTAGCTCTGGGAAGGAGGTGGGAGCAGGGAGAGGAGTGTAAGATTTCACAATGCTCACTTTTCCTCGTGTCTTCGCTGGGTTTAAATGGATGGAAAATAGCCAATAGCCAGCAGAAAGTAAAGGCTGGGGGAATACAGTACTGAACCGATATCCCGGTGATTTATGACCTTCTTGGGACACTGTGAAGAATAAGTGAGTGACAGATTATCTGCTGACCTGCGGGATAGCTCATTTGCTTTTGTTCAAGCAGCAGTTTTTCCGTAGAACTGCAGGACCTAATATTTCTCAGTTGAACTGAGCTACCTTACTGCTAAATAAATATGTCAGTCAGCAATGACACAAGTTAGCATTCTGGTGGGAGTTATTTGTCTCACTACAAAGGGGAGCCTGAGAGGAGGCCGTGTGGACATTTAGGAAGCAGGAACCCTAGGGCAAAACAGGGAGCAGGTCAGACTGACGGTAGGGACACACTGCAGAGCTACCTGGAGGGATGGAGCTCTAGATGCCTTTATACAGATTGAGCTGTGGTTTCTGGCTCTATGTAGTACTTTCTTAACTACTTTCTGCTTAAAGTTTGGAGAGGTTTATGGTTCCTGCACTGAGCTTAGTCCTTCTGTCCTGGGGTCTCCTCAGATTTAAAAGCTGCATTATTCTTTTTCAGAAAAAAACCCACACAAAGCAGCTTATATTATCCCCCTTCACAGATCACAGACATATTTGGCCTGATCCTTCATTTGCCTACACCTAAGATTTATTTTGTGAGATAACTCCTTCTGACTTTCTATAACAGGACTGAGAGGACGGTGCAGGAGTGTCCAGCAAAGGACTGTGGAGGACAGTCTGGCATGCTCTGTCTTGGTGTAACAACCACTTCCACTGGTTATATTTAATTTTTAAATTGTTTTCATTTGTACCATTAAGACGGTAAAGTTAATGTCCACAGCAGAAATGGAAAGGGTACATGGCAGCTAATATTGCCAGTTTCTTTCAAAAGACGATTCAGAAATCACTATTCTGCTGACTTGCTTCAGTGTCAATGAACAGTGAATATTCAGCCAGGCATATTTTGTGAGCACAGAAACAAAACATGGGGAGTAAAGCCCTGTACCCTATCTGACCTTGCAAGGGATCCAGTAACAGCAATGAGGAAGAGTGAAAAAACATTTCTCTCCCCAATACCGATTGCCTCAGTCTTGCCCTCCTAATAAGGCTTTAAATAATGTAAATGTGAAGGGTGGTGCAGGAGAGAGAAGGGGGGTGCACACAAACCTTTCTGACTTTTCTTTTTCCCCCTGAACAGTGATGCCATTGCATAATTATATGGGTTGGCTTGAAAGAATGAAACCCAGTTCAAAATGTATGAGTTCATTTTTATGTTCTACTGAGAAAATTTATTCAGTGTGACTGCTCAGTAGCGAGAGCAGTAAAACACCTTAATCCCTGGTTGAAGAAAGGTAATACCTTGACAGATGTGTGCCTCCTACTTTCCTTGCGGCCATGTTTCAACAACAAACCTTTATTTCTGCTTCTCGGCTGTAGCAGAAAAAAAAAAAATGAGAGGAGCAATAAAGCAGTCAGACAAATCTCAGGAGCCAGGCGGCAATGCAATAGTAATGACAGATTTTTAATGTGGCAGGAGAGATTGACAGGAAAATGTCTTCAGAGCAAACGCACGCCAGATGGAATGAAAACGGTTTATTGGAGTATGGAGGTGCTGCTGAACTGAATAGAGGGCGGGTTTAAGGTGGGTGTTTTATCCGCTTCAAGTAAACAACAACAACCAAAAAAAAAAAAACCAACCCTCACCAGGTATTGCCTTAGACCGGTTTTTGCACCAAGGGGATCTTTTTTTTGTTTGTTTATTTGTTTCTTTTTCCACAGTACTGCACCAGAGAAAAACTTTAAAGTCAAAAGTTCAGTCATTACATGCACTGCACAAAAGAAGAAGGCAAACTGGTTTGGTCTGAGCTTTTTTTATTGTTTGCCTCTCTTCCGTCTGCTCCCCCCACCCCCCCCTTAATCTGAAGGAATTTCTCACTCAGTATGAACAGATAAAGATGTTTTGATGTGCTTTTAGATAAATCAGAATGATTTTTTCCAAAAAGAGAATGGGTAAGAAACGAAAACAAAAAAAAACCCCACAGCTGATTGAGTAGCTATCAAATCCAGGACAGATGAAGAAGCCTGCACTAAAAATCCTATGAAAGCCAATATAGCTGTTTCTATATCAGGAAGAACAACATCATTGTATCTTTTTCAACTGAATAAACTTAAACTTGCATGCTCTTAGTAATGGTAATAAAGTCAAATTCAGCCCTACATCTCACAAGAAAACGTAGCTCTGAAGTATTTCATACCCTCCATACAGAGCAAAGGCAGGAAAACAGCCATAAATGGGAAGAAACAGCACAAAACAAAGCAAGAAAAAACAACTCTAAACTGTGAATCTCCCTGACACCTTTTCATTATCAGCGTAGTCAATGAAGAATGCCACTAAGGAAGGGACAGCATCACATTATTGAAACATGCTGGTTTGGGGTTTTTTTGAAGGATGCACTTATATAGTCTCTGTGGGTAGCTTTTTTATTTCACCATATTTGCCATTATTAACTCTCCGTAATTGTGTTTTACGTGCAGGGCTTGGATTAAGTGTTCTGCGTGTATCGTGTACATTTATACTCTATTTTTAGAGTTTATTCACGGCATTTTTGCCTTACGCAAACACATCAGAAAGAAGTCACTGAGTTACCTCCTTTATTTGTATTATACTTTAAAACAAAACAAAACAACCCTTTTTGTCTTTGACAACCTGCTTCTTTTTTGCTAAGGAATATTTATTTAGATAGTAAAAAGATGTTATGGTTCTTTCCACCAGTAAAAGTATATGCACTGAATGTGCTCCAATGTAATTTGCAGGAAGTGGGGAAAATGCTTTGCAAAAGTAAGCAGGGAATTTTGCCATGTCGTTTCATCTGATAACTACAATACTATGACAACAAAGCTTTAGGCAAAATGCTTAATACTGACAGGAAAAGTAATTGACGAAGCCTTGTAATGATCCATTTATAGTTTGTATTTTATAGATTTTTTTTTAAATGTAAGTTTTACAATTTTTGTCATATTTTGTCCTATTCAGAATCCTGCTATAAAGTTCTATTTAACTCTCTTTTGTATTAGTCCTGGCAGAGCTATAAAGATTGCTTGTATAATTCTTATAGTCTTTGGGGTTTTGCTTCAATTTCCTTAGCATTTGGCCAAATATTGGCATACAGGCTGTTCATCACAATGCAAGAGAAAATATTTTTACATTAAAAAAATGCCTTTACCTTGTTAAGTCATTTTTCCATACAAAGAACAACAAAATGCCAAGGATAATAAAGAAAAACACAGCAATGAAGGGGTTGTTAGTGATATGGTGTATACTTCTGAAATTATCCTATTTCCTTGCACTCAGATGTAACTTGATTATCAGTGAACTTAACTTTTTCTGGTTGGGTTGAAGCTGTTTTGTAAGTCAGTCCTGCAAAGGACATCACTTCAGTAGGAGCTGCTTTTTAGAAAACAAGAAAGTCAAAGCCATTTTTCAGTTTATTTTAGAATCTATTTTACGAGTTTTAAATACCCCCCAAAATTAAACCTAGAATGAATATTAAAGCAATGTTGAAGATAAAACTTAACACATCAGGATGCGATGGCTGCCATTCTGTCCTTAAACCACCTTTTTGCAACATACATAATACAGAATATTAATCAGTGTTCTAAGGCTGTGGCAGTACGCAGAGACATAATGACAAGTTAGGGACAGAACAGCCAGCTTAACTGTGAATGGCACTGCTTTATTCTGCACCAGAATCCTCATATCATTTAAAAATAGATTTTACTGTGTCATCAGCTCCGATCTGGTATCACTAGTAAACTGCACTAGGTATAAAAGCTGCAATGGAAATTGTACAAGCATAGACACCAAAGTTGCTATCGGTAGTGTGTAATAGCTGGACTTTTCATTTCAGAAGACACTGAAACTGACTTTCAACCTCAAATTGTATTCATTAGTAGCTTGCATTTTTTTTCTTTTTTTATTCCTAAAATCATACCAAGTATATCAGCATGCTCTCATACACCCCCGCACTGTGGAATTTTGATAATGTATGTCCTAACCGCTTAATTGATTGATTAGCTTACTGCAGCTTTCTGAGGCACCAAATTTATCTTTAATAGCCGGAGTCAGGCACGGCAGGCAATCGAGGGGGGGGTCCCTTGGCGTCGATTTGCTCTTAACTGGAAAGTCATTACCACTTAATACATGTAGATTGTGTTGAAAGAAAATTATGTGTAATGAAATGAGGGAAAAATTAGTGGAGTGTTATGGGCGAAAGCAGATGTTACGGAGGAATTATGCTAGCAGAGATAATCACCTTCGCTAGCATTGTGTGTGCTGGGGTGTTAACTCAGGGAGAGAGTTGGTGAAGAGAGCTAAATAAATGCATTGATTTACACAGATTCACTTTTCAAACTAGAGTATATGACTCGTACACACGTCTACAAACACATACATACATATACACACATATACAGACATGTTGAGGGCTGAACTTTTATGTTTCTGATGCTCACACCCCTTTTTTAGCTATTTTCCAGCTCCTGACACTATATTCAGAAGTCCTAGCTGGAAACCCAGGGAAGTAGCTGTCGATTTGCATAGTATCACAAAGAGGAGAATAATATCCAAGGGCAGAAGTACTCACATAAGCATTAAGACAAGACCTTGTATGCTTCAAACTCTGGACAACCTCTCCTGAGAGAAAACTGATGAATACAAGAGAGGTCTTTGAGGGTAGCATCTGACATTTTAGAAGCTATAAAAATGAAATAAATAGCAGAGATAGTTGCAAAAAAATTGTAGAGACACAGAGAGTTGTGCCTTTACTTAAACAGCCTGTAAATAAAGGAGATGATAGAAGAAAAAAGAAAAGATGAAATCTTTCTTTTCAATGCAAGTTAGGAACATGTTTTAAGGTAGTAGTTTTGCAGACAGGCAATAACGAAAACACTCAAAATCAGGCCAAAGGAGGGAAGAGAGATGCCACAGATTTTATTTTGAACACATTTTAGAACTCTGGAAATTAATCTTTCACCTGTGGGCATCTCCCTGTCCTTTTCCAGCTGTAACTGAGGTATATGCTTGATTATATTTCTTATATCCAGGCATGCAAGGTCACTATTAATTTTTATCTTGGGTTTATCTGTTTCATATAATATGTGTTTGGATTTAGAATGATCTCTGCTTTATCACCCATTTCATAATAAAAAATGTGGTCTCAGGAAGATATTAGTTTGCAGATTTTACTATCGAAACCATTGATAATTAGGGTTTCCTCATATATCGTGCTGTTCCTTCGCTACTAAATGAGGCTTTTATGACTATAGTTATTGCTGGTGATAATAACACAAAGTTTAAAAATTAAAAAAACGCAACAGTCTCAAGGCCTTGTATTCCCAGTATTACTGTGCAGAGATGGGAGGTCAGCAAGAGGACTGTCAATTTCCTTGTCACTATATTAATGACTTAAAGAAATGCAGCCAGCCCCTCATGAATCAATTGGAAAACTATGATGAATGTTTCAATAATTAAGAGAATAATTAAATTGCTGAATGTAGGATGGCACTAAATGAAATAGCTTTTGTAACAGCAGCATATTGCTGTTTATAAATACAAAGAGCTACATTTAAATAATGCTGTGAGTCCAGCTTAGATTTATCTGTCTGTCTTATCACTTTTAACTGGCTGTGGGCCCAATCCTGCAAAAGCTCCCCCCTGCACACGATATACCTTAAGCCTCAGCTCTGTGCACGACGGCAATAATCGTACACGCAAAGCTAAGCACCTGCAGAAATCTGCTGCTAAATCAGAGTCTCTCTGTGTACCTACGTGCCTCTCTACCTGCACATTGTAACATGGCCACCATCGTGGTGCTTCAGTGATAAGCAGCTAAACTTAAACAGATAACGAAGCCAGTGAATTCACAGTTAAAGCTGACACTCTGACGGTAACACACATGATGCTTGTGGAAATATTTTTAAAAGGTGATATGTGTTAAAGGTGAACTGTAAAGCTGAAGTGAAAATTATGTTAAATTCAGAAATATGTCCTGAATCTCAACTATCAGGCAAGTTTTACTGTAGCTTTCAAAATTCTCTTTTCTCCTGTACAATAATCTGGCAGTTCCTCCTATGATAAAGACATTCCCAAACATAACTTTGTGTGATATCACACATACCAGAACCTAGGATGCTAGGAAGGAGACATCCTAGAAAACCGTCCTTCAAACCAGTGTGTCTCAGAGCAACGCACATGCTTAAAAAAAATATTTTTGGGCAGGAAATGTATAAACCATTCCCAAACCCAAAGCTTGAAAACATTTACAAATCTTCTGGAGGGGAAAAAAATAATAGGGGAACTAATTAGCTAGTATATACTTGTATTTATTTTTGAAAGCATAGCTCTTCTTCGGCTGCTGGAATGTCAGCATGTTTAAGGAGAAGTCACTCACAAATAAGGTAGGGTCATTTCAGGTGCAAAATTCAACCAAGTCCATATACGGCCCTCTCTGATTGTGTATAGACAGCACCGATCCTCCCCTAACTGCTGTAATGTTAGAGCTGAATTTTGTTTTCCTGCCTACCGGTATCCCAAAGTGCTTTTCATTGCCCCATCTTTCTCACCTCCCTGTTTCACAGATTTTTTTTTTTCCTTTTTCTATCTTTTCCCCACTCACCTTTTTCATTCACGTACCTCCTTCTGTTCCCAAACGTATTCCCCCCATACACCCGTCTTCCACCAGTCCCTAGCTTTCCCCGCAGGAGAGGCAAGTTTTATTTGCTTGTGGGAGAAGGATGTGGAAGTAAACTTTCTACCAGGCTCTGAGTTAGCCCCTCGTTGTAGCTCAATCATCATGTCAGCCACAATCTCACGGTCTTCATCTCTTACATTGTTGAATTTATTCTTCCTGTCTCGTCCACTAGCATATTCCTGTGCACTCAGGAAATCGTCATTGATCCTCTCACATTTCACATTTGCCTTCGGTCCTTTCCCATCTCTCTTCCACTGCACAGAGGCACCTCAGACACTCCCCTGAACCCCACACCCCAACAGGTTTCTTTTCCATTTTCCTCTTCCACCTGGAATGCCTCTTTCCTACTCATCACATAAATATATGTTCTGGGGTATTTGAAAACCCAGCATTATGTACTTGGCACACTAGTGATTTGAGGTGGAATGGAGAATAAATATAGCCATAATATGCTTTAAAATAGGTGAATTAGTTGGGCGGGAGACTTTTAATGCTACATGGGTGGTCAGTAAAAAAGTAGCAATTACCATGAGATGGAATCTGATATTCCACAGTTATTTCCTATTCTAGGCATAGGGCAATACCATGGTAACCTAGACTCCACTGTGTGGCAAGTGTTGTTAATTGTATAGATTTCTAATGGAGATAATTATATTTCTCCTGTCTGAAATCAACATTTACTGGCAGTGACCAATGCCCAGAAGGATATTCTCAGAAGGATGTTGCATGATCTACAGTATGTACACTTAATATTTCTTACTCGTAGTGAGACAATTTAATTCCATCAGTGGAATAGGTGAAAACTGTTCACCTTTCTGATAAATCCTGGTAAGTAATTAAAATACTAAAAGTTCAGGTGGATAGAAATTCATTCTCACCAGTATGTTAGGAATGCCACATCTTGGTAGGCCAAGCCCAGGAAAAGGAAACCATCCAGCTTATACTTGATAATTAATTAGATAACTTAATTTTCAAGGATTGTTAATACAGCATCTTTCTTTAGCATATAATTTAGTTTTCCTTGAACACTGGAAACAGCCACATCTATAATGAAGGTGGCTTGAAATTTTCTTTTGCAAAATCTGCTTCCAGTGGGTATTGCTTTGCCAGAATTTAGCATTCAGGTCAGAAGTTTTGTACTGTACGTCTCTGTTTCAGGTGAATATTCACTTCTGAGAATAAGATTAGGGAAAATATGTTGTTTGCCAATGTTTAAAAATAAATATACCTTCCAGTTGTTTCCTTAATAGCTCTGCAATTTAAAACTGGGTCTTGAAAACTGGTCAGCTCTTAAGCTTCTGGAAAAAAAAGTTTATTTATGCTCATTAGAGGCTTTTTATGGTTGTCAGAGTTTCTATGTGTCAGTCGGGTTGCACGGACACACCAGGTCCCCTAAGATACGCAGCCCTGCCACTCGAGCAGGATTTTGCTCCTGTTTGCTGGATTTGGCTGGGTCTTTGGATCCAGGACTAACAGCAGAGAGCTTCGCTCTCCCCTGCTCCTAACGGAGTCCAAGGGATAGGCAGGCGGAGGAAAAAGCTTAGTTTCTCACAGAAGGTCAGTAAAACAGGGGAAGGAAAGGGTGTAAGGGACCTGGGAACGGAGAGCTCTAAGTGAGGGGGATTTGGCAGAGCTTCTATTTAACAACAAAACAGAACAGCCACTTTGGACATGGAGCTAATGTGTGTGCACAGATCAGTACGTGCACGTGCTCTAGCTCTGACAATTAGGGAAAAAAAGGAAAAAACTATGAGGGTCCAGAATATGCTGTAATAAACTGGCCAGAACATTTAGAAACATAGAAACCTTGAGATTTTGGGTAAGGAGGAACAACATGTGGGTCATGGGAGCAGAAAAGAAGGGAGGACATGAGCACTGACCACAGCTGTGAGGAGAGTGACTAAACGAGTAGGAGGTGGATATAAGCTATTGGGGCAGGTGGGGGGGTGAGAAATGAGAAGAAAGGTATGCATGAGTGCTACCAGAAAGGAGGTAAGAAAAGGAGCAAAAGGATGTTCAGGTTGGAAGGAACAAGAGGAAATCTAATCCATCCACCTCCGTTGAACCTAAGCCTAAATTATATAGTCCTGAGTTCTGATTTCACTGTGCTGTTTAGCAAAATAATAGTAACTTTTATTCAATTCTGTTCAAATTTTTTTCCATCCCATGCCTAATAACAGGTTACACAGAAGATAACAGCCCTCTACCACTTCTGCATGGAGATCAGAACAGTTACAGACAATGATATTTTTGCCTGTTCAATTCCTATATTTCCAAAACACGAGGGAATTGCATCCATGAAATTTAAATTAAACAATGACATTTTGAAGTTCAGCACTCAAAAACCACAAAATGTCTGGATTAAAGCTGCCCTGGCAGTGTCAGTTTGGCCCACTTGCAGTTATGCACTATGACTGTTGATAAGGACTGGATCCCATACTGTCTCCGTGTCCCTCAGATGTGCATTGGTCACACCAGGGAACGGCAAGTCTCTGCTGGCTGCGACAGAGTTAAAGGGGGGCAAAGCAGGTTCTCCTGGCTCAGGCACCTGAGGACGTAGAAAATATGATCTAACCCTACTGCTTGCAACCTAGCCCTGTTTCTGAGAGTGGAGTCCCAGTTTGCCTAATGAAGGCAAACAAAACATAAATTTTATGGAAAAAAACTTAAACAGGCAGAATTATTTTGGTGGTTTTCAGGTTTTGGGGTTTTCTATTGATTAGATAGGGAATTTATCCACTTATTTTAGCATCCCTGCTTCAATAATGACCGAAACTTTAGCAGCAACACAAGTGCTAGGACTACGTTCAGTGGACTGAATTTCACCTCACATCCCTTTGTATTGAAGAAGCAATAATTCATGCTGAAGTCATCCACTTTTTTCCCCTCATTTTGTTGACCTCCCAACCCAAAACAGACATTGCAGAAGGACCCAGCTCCCCCAGCCAGCAAGCAAGGTCATCCGACCTGTGCCCTGTGCATGAGAAATGTTACACAGTTCTAAACGCTTTGGAAAATCATGTCTTTCATCTCTCAACCTGGGTAGGCAAAATTTGATGATTTTTCACATCTTTGTTTCAGTTTCCCAGATGAAGAAAGGGTACTGCCTCACTTCATGTAGTAAAGACCATTTTAATCAAGTCTGCAAAACACGAAGATACAAAGGTGATGTCACCACAGAAAAAAACTGCAAGAAATTCAGTAACAATGGTGGGGGGTACAGAGCATAGCAAATGGGTAATGCAGAGTTTCTGATCCAAGATACTTGTTGCGCAGTATGACTTCTTAGGCTGGTGCCAGGCTAGAGGTTTCAAATCGAAGTTAAGAAGAACCTGGTCTTGTGTTTCTTACTCTGCCGTGAAGTACATTGGCTTCAGTGTAGATAACAATAAGGGGAGCAAAAAGCCCATAAGGTAAGAACAAAGAGAGACAGATTTGGTTCTAGACGTGGTCAGTGTAAACACTGGTGCAATTAGTCCCAGCCTTGGAAGTCCTCAAAGGACAGGTCACTCTGCTAGGGGCATTGCATCAAAGATATTGGAGGTTGACAGACTCTTGAATCAAGTAATTGGATTTAGAGTGAAGAATATATTTTTCCATCACCCACTGAAGGGGCTGTAACAGTTTAAACCAGGCACATATTCAAGGCAGAGCAGCATGGAGACAGAACCTAGGGTTTCCCTAGAAAACTGTGAAGAATTGTGGTGAGGGGTAGTTAATTTATGCCTCAGTAACAGTCTGCAACTACAGTCAGGTTCTTGAGGATAGCGCCTTGTAGCTAGGAGGGGAAATTCACATTGAAGGTGTATTTTTCTCATCTGTTACCTCTTACACTCCATTATATATTTTCTATTATAATTTGGAGTGGAGGATCACAGAATAGAAAACTGCTGCATTTTAACAGCAAATGTTTGCATTCAAAGAAATGTACCTCTATTTACAGAAAGCCTGGGTAGAGTTTCAAAACTACTTTTGTCCCTATAGCACCATATTATCTTTTATATTTCTTAATTGAATCCTCATCCTGGAGGAAGGTAGGTGCTGAATGAACGAGACCTCCTAGGTACAACTGCAATGTATAAGTCTGGGTTTGAAAAATGGGAGCTAGTTATTTGGTACTCAAAGACATTTACTTTAATCCTGTTCATTGGGGGAGAAGATTTGCTATTATTTCCTTTCCACAGCTACTTCATGAGAAGAAAGAAACGCAGGATGGAATGAAAGGAGAGCAATGGGATGACAACATTTTTCCTATAATCTACTATAGCTGGGCAAATGCTATTAAAAAAACTCTTGTACATTCACTGGAATTTGGAAATGGATTCATATCAACTATTGTTCATTCACTGGATTCATATCAACCATACTGTCTTCTAGTCGTGCTTGCTTTCTAGGGACATTTGCATGATTCAGTTAATATTGTGGTTATTCTAGAGAATTTCAGAACAGCGTGCATAAGTATTGGTGGAAACTGGATCTTAGATTCACACACATTAATATGTGTCCCAGAAGTTTTTGTACGCTCAACGCATTGGAAAAATAAATCAACACCATGTGACTCATCAAAGCAGTCATAACTAACAAAGCTCAAGAAGTGATTGGTGAATGTTCACAGAGAAGTGTTCCTGAGCAATTAAAAATACTTAGAGAGGAAAAAGGATCTCGTTGAATTCTTTTGCATAATAAACTCAAGGAAACCTCAGTCTGCCCATGGAGATCCCATAAGGAGAAAAAGGGCTAAACTTACTGACTGAACTATTCATTGTGAATTATTCCCTCTGCTCTAATGTCTGCACGGCATGGAAGCATGGTGCCAGCCCTGCTACACACTGTAATTTTACTCTTCTAGGAATAAAGTGGGAATATACTGCTGGGCATGTTAAAGCACTCTGCAGAGGACATTATATATATTTTCAACATGTGACCTGCCTTTGTTTTTTTGTCTTGAAAATGGAGAGTTATCAACCTTCAGAGAGAAAATATTAGCCCACAGCCAGTGAAATAAGATAATGTTTTTTACTTTCCTTCTTTAAAGCAATATTTGGTGCAAAAACTATGTAAGACTGAAATGTAGACTTTGAGAAGTCAGAGGTCAGCACAGCAAAACCCAGCCAGCTTGCTTTTACATTTTTGGGCTGACCATGAGTTACAGTTACTGATTCCTTTAGCAAATTCCTGCCTAATTGTTATTTTTTGTTGATTAAATTGTCCTTTATAAGGACATCTGTTCTGTTGCTTGCCAAGGTGTAAGATACAATCATATCTCAGAATTTGTAAAGTACTTTGGACAACACAGTAATAAATATATTCTGATGATGAATCCTGCAAAGGAGATGTTGTCCTCCCCCCCAAGCTTAGCATATCTCACTGTCAGAATATTTTTCCTAACACTGTGACTATTCTTCCTCTCTCTCGTGATGAAGTATTTCCTCTGCAATTCGTCCCTTTCCCAGCCCAGATCTCTCCAGCTTCTGCACCTCCCTGGGACAGCTGCATTGCTCCCTAATGCCAAGTGAGAGCCACTACCACACCCAGAATCAAGATTATGGTGGGTGGCTGAGCACCAGAGAAAGCATTTGTGATCAGTTAGGGGCAAAGAAAATCAGTCCCTGAGCTACAATTTGAAGTATCCCACTCTGAATTTGGGACAGTCCAAAAGCTAATTGAAAGACATGCATTACATGGGGATGGTCACTAGAATTCCTCTCCCAGGGAGGAGAACTTGTCCTTGCCAGATCTTTTCAGCATCAAAAAGTATATAAGACTGTTCTCCCAAGCTGTAGGCATACGTGGAGCAAAGAGGACAGCAGTGCACAGGTGAAAAAATTCAGAGGAGAGAAAGTTCCTGTAGCCTGGGGAAGAGAAATCAAATCTAGACAGCAAGATCCAAGGAAGTCTCTTAGTATGACACAGATATGTTTTGTAAAAATTGGAAAAGCAGTGACTTGATTTGCAGAAATTAAATCTGGAAGAGAAAGTGTGAGGAGCAAGTATGGTGCTAATATTCTCCAGCATCGTGCAACAGAGAAATATTTCTATACAATGATGGAGAAACAATGGCTCAGAGAGGTTGCATTTTTGTTATACTGAGTTTATGACCAGACATCTGGCCAGTGATGCGAGGTGGATAGTATGAGATGAAAGGACTGGACAGAAGGTAACAACCAAAGATAAAGAGATAAATGCTAGGGAGCCATCAGCTTTGCGACAGTTGCTGAGAGTGAATTAAATCATGGAGGAGTAAAACCCAGCAGGAGATGGGGAAGCATTGACAGAAAATGGGAAGGCAGGGAGAATACTGAAGAAATGGTTGGAACATTTGTTGGAAAAAAACCAACCAAGCATCAAGTTGTGGAAACCCACGGTGGGGAAAGGGAGAGTTGTGGGAGACGGGATGATTTGCTCTCATCTTCTAAGGGCTCTGCATTCCCATGAACGCTCACAGCTTTGCATAAATTCACACGCAAAGCATCAGGAGCAGATTAAGCTGAACTGGAAGGGAACCACAATGTGGGGAGGTAACAATTAAAGGCAGTTGCTGGGCTGCTAAAGCATATGGGAGATAGATTGATTATAAATAGACAAGGATAGGTTTGCTGAAGTGGCTAACACAAAAGTGATCCTGAGGGGATGGACAGCAGCTGCAGGCAAGCCCAGGACAGGGTGTGTAAAGCCAGGAAGGTGCTGTTCCTCCGGCCCCACTCAGCACAGACACTAGCCACAGTCCATCTGTGAATCTTTGAAATAGGAAGGGGGGAGTGAAAAAGCCATAAAATACAGACCTCTGAAGGCAAAACAAGCTGTGGCTGCGTATATTGTTTGTGATATTGAGAATGACATCGTGGCTCACACTTCTTAACAGCTTTACCAGTATAACCATTAGGGCTTTAGCCATTACAGGGTAAAGCTAGCATCACCCTGGGTAGCATCAGAAGAGACTGCTACCAGGAGGACCACCACTATTATTACTAGCTGCAATAAAAAAAGCACTTCTTAAAATGTTTTTTCTACCTAATTGTCAAAACTGAATAATATTATCAGCTTTTTTATCCTTTGAGTATTTTTCTAATAAGAAAGCGCAGAGATGCACTGCAAATAAAAGCAGAAGATTTGAGGATGCAAAGCAATCATGCAAAATGACTTTCATATCAGTTTGATAAGCAGCTGAAATTTAATAACTACATCTCTCCTATGGTGCTGGATGAAAGTTTAATACTTTATGCTTTTGCTTCTTTCTTCCGCACGATGCTTATTCAGAATCATAACTTTTCCTTTTATAGTCACAGAAATGCTAGGTGCGGTGGATTAATCGAAGCCTTAGGAGGCTCCAGCCCGGTCCAGACTATAGTGACTTACAATCAAACCCTAGGAGAAGATTGTCAGGGGTCATAAGGGAAATGAGTGGAGATCCAAATGTGAAAGTAATATTTACTGCGGATAATGCACACAGATCTTTCTGTCCCAACAGGCAAGATGGACGGCCAGTCTCTCACAACCCAGTTCCAGGAGATGCTGGATGCAGGAGAGGAAGAAAGAAAGAGGAAGATAAAAATGCCTCTCAGTATTTGGCCCACAGATTGTAGCTGAAAATGTGATACACAACTACAGGATGAGAAGCTTTCAGAATGTGACACAAGGCAAATTAAAACAATAAATAAATAAAATTCAGCCACCCACAAATAATTCTGACACCAGCAAAAAACCCAGTAGCCATCCTCCATCATTTGCAGAGTGCAGGAAGTGTTAAGTGCAGAGGGTTTTCCACCGGAGAGACAGCCTCAGCCCAAGGGCAACTGCTCTGCCTTTGACGCCAGCATGGGGCTAAAACAACTGCACCGGGGACCTCCTCCCGCGCCTGCAAAGTTTTTCCAATATAAGTCTTGTGATGGGGGCAGGCAGGTGGGCAGGGGGCAAGGAGCAGAGGCAGGAGGGCAGATCGGGGTAGCAGGCGGGGGCAGAGGACAGGGGCGGGTCAGCGGGCAGGGCAATAGGCGTGGGGCAGGCAGGCAGGGGCAGAGGCTCGCAAGGGGGGCAAGCAGGGTCCTGTCAGACAGGAGGCAGAGGCAGGCAGG
>NW_009234911.1:0-13463 GCF_000690835.1 Fulmarus glacialis | reverse complement strand
TGAGCGTCCAGCTGGTGTAGCAGGTCGTTGGAGTAGCTTGGAGTGACAATGGCCTGTGTGGCAGCCAGCACATGCTATATCATTATGTACGTTCCTCCACGGCAGCTTGGCTGTGAGTCTTTGGACCCAGCACACCTATCACACAACCCTGGGCATGTGTTGATAGGATCAGATGCTAATTTCCCCCATCTCTATAACTGTCACGGCAAATGGCGCATATAAAGTTTCCAGTAACTCAAGAAGGCTGTTTACCTGACCAGTAAAGACACAGTCCCTGTCCTAAAGATCTCCGTGTGTGCCTGGAGGAGCTGGAGTAAGCAGACTCAGATGCCTGTGCTCCCTTTCTTGTCCTACTCAAGCCCATTCTTGGGCTGGGGGAGAGCTGGGACTGTTAAGTTGCTCTGTTGCGCATTGCCTGACATTGGGCACTTTGGTGGTCCCTTGCCCTTGTGAGTAGCCTAATTGATGAACTATCTGCAAAAGTTGAGCGTCAACACCACTGGAAGAGAAAAAGAGAAAGCAATATACATTAACTATGCCTACATATGATATAAATTAACTGTGAATATCTAAGGTGTAACAAAAGATATTGCAAATTCTGCCTTTCACCGTTCTGCCCTTCAGGATATGGGTCAAGAAAAAAAGAGAAATTTTCTGAATGAAAATGCTGCCTTTGTTTTGAGAGTGGATTTTGATCTTGTTTTTTCTCCTTGGCATAATAATTGATACCTCTCATGTGGTTTCTGTATTCTTTCCCAACATTGGTTTATCTAATTAATTCTGCCTTTTTATGCATGTGAGGTTGCTTAAATTTCTCATGGGACCTCTCCCCTGCCTGTATTACACCAACTGGCCTTTTCATGTTGCTATTTTTCGTAATTATCCCTGACACGATACTGAAAAACGGGAAACTTACAGGCAGTAAAACAAAAGCCTCTTTGGCCACAAACAGCGAAATAACCCCAGTCCTTATCATTTATTCATTACATCTAAAGCCTAGCTTTTATTTTGATAATCCCTAGGAGTGCAAATTACCTGAAATACGGGAGACAATCTAATAGTTGCTGCCAGCACTTCTACCTCCTTCCCTTCTGTCTTGGCCACATGGTTCCACCCGCTCTGGGTCTAATGCTCATCTCTCCTTACAGTTATCGGATTTCACTCATTTGGGGGAACAAACAGTTTTCTGCCTAGCGAGTGAATTGCCCTGGCTTGCTCTGTATTTGGGCAGGCACGGGAGCTGGTATGCAGGGACGCACCCCTTTGGGAGAGAGAGCAGGAGAGAGAGCGGTACAGCAGGGAACCAAACTAAGGACAGGAGAGCAAGACGCCATTTCAGGTGGCCGTGAGCAGTCACATAGGCTCAGCTCTATGCCCTGAGGTGCTATTAACAACAGCGAGAGGGAAGAAAATCTGAATCAAAGACCTGTGTTGTTGCTTATAATATTCAACAACTTATGACTGGACTTGCTGAATTCAACAGTGAGGATACTGTGGAAAGGCTGTAGGTTTCTAACTTGGTCACTAGATCTAAACAGAAGACTTGATCTAAACACCTGACGACATCATGTGTGTAGCGTCTCTGTCTGAAGGCCTTCCTGGTAGTACAGGTATCTGCTGTGAGCATTGGCTACGTTATTAGGTGTATTACATTCAGAAGCAAGTTACGTGTTTATGCATGGGATCCCAGCCCCAGTCCTTGTCTTCCTGAGCTGTACCAAAACCGGTGCTCTTAAAACCAAGAGACATTTAGTGTTTACATTTTTTTCCCTCCTTCATCTGGAAGCCAGTTTAGGAAATAGTTCTTCAGGCATAGGTTGGGCAGTCATAAAAGTCTTTCATCATTACAAATTCGTGTCATTGTAACTGTGCTATGACTGGAATTGGCATTAATGAATAATGAACATGACATAATCCTATCTCCTATGGTGTGATAAGCCTCCAGCACAGCCTCAAGTGCAGCAGTGCTGTTACTGAAGAACCAACCTTTGGAAAGAATAAGTTGGCAGGCCATAAATTGTGAAGCACGTTACCTGGTGTAGTGAGAAACCTCCTAATTAGCCCAGTTGTGAAAACTGACTTAGTAGGAGCCATGCCTGAGCTTATTTTTCATCACAGCAGCAAAACTTCTGTCCCAAGGGCAGGGGAAAAAAGTGGCCATTGTGGGAGGGGAAGGAGCCACACAGGAGAGGACTTTCCAAATTAGAGAAAATGAACTCACAATTAAAAGTACTTTATATTGTCCCACCTCACAAGACAGGCAGCGTTTAGCTGATAGCAGCGTTGGAAATGCAATGCAATGAGTTTAATTGTCTTAGTGTTGCGGGCTATTAAGCTACAGCTTAGTGTTGCTGAGGTGCCATGGTAACAGGTGCAGCTCCTGGTTGAGATTGCACCAGGCTGAGATTGCACCTGCTTGAGATTGGGAAGTCATTCTCTGTTTTGGATTTGTGACATAGTTTTTGTAAACTTCTGCTCTTACATCTTCATCCGCAGTATACTGAAAAAGTGCAGCGGATTTGTTTAAGCCTATATTATGTTCGGAGCTTGGAGACGTAGGGAAATCAAACCTGTAAAAATGCCCACAGAATTAAACTGTATTTTGGGAAATGTAATGTTAGGGGCAGCTTACAACAAACTGCCCCATGCATTTCTTTTCCAAATACATTTGCTTGAACCTGTGTGGGGATAAAAAGGGCTTTACAAACCTGTGGCGTAACATTTACACAGCCTTTTGCAAAGCCTTCACTTTCCAGAGCAAAAGGTATTGGATGACAGTGTTTCTCAATTTACATTGATGAAGGTAATTGTGATTCTTCCTCTGCCTGGAAAAAAATCCCAGAGAGACTTGATGAACAGCACAATGGTTGGAGACATTGGAGGCTGTGCAACGCAAAAATAGCCATTTAGCATGAACAAAGTGAGTCTGTTAGATATAATGTAACTTATATCTGATACCAAGGTAACTTAGAAAACAAAAATCCATGCAGGTCTACTTAGTCTAAATTGGGAGAATGAGGCATCTCACCCAGCATCTGGTGCTAGAAGTGACTGTCACTATCTGAGCAGTTGTGCTTTTTGACTGAAGGCAGGTAAGGGCTAAATGAGAGCCATGATGAAACCAGGTATGTGCGAGAACGGAGACCTGGAGCCTAGGGAGCCGCACAGAGGTCTTTCACAGGGATGTTGGAAACAGCCAGCGAGGTACCAGCCTGTAGCAAGAGGGTGCTTGTGCTGGGGAGCGATGTGATTTTCTGTGTGTCCGCTGGCGAACGTTGGCTGCACGTCTCTGCGTGTCACACAGCGGGGACACGGTGTCAGCAGCGTGTGATTCAGCACACAAAGTGCCTGGGGACCTGAGGTGTGGTGGGTACGTGAGGGCGTGGCTGCAGCCAGGGTGGCCGCATCAGACTCTCCGTTGGGAGTCCATGCCTGGCAATCCTTGTGGGAGACTGTTAATTGCCAAGTACCTGTGCCAGGTGCATTTCTGACAGCTGAGCAGCGTCCGTGACCAGCTTCCATGGCCACGGGGTGTCCCCTGGCTCTGTTGCCTTCACTAGGCTTGCTTGCACGGCAGGGTGACACAGTGCAGCCAGTGGTGCTGTATGCCTGCTGAAGGACAAGAGGTTGTCTAAGGCAGGTGAATTCTGCAATAAGATGCATGCCTCTTCTGAAAGAAGGCAGCATGCAAGAATTTAGCAGTCCAGCCTTTCACTAGTTTTGCATTTTTGAATGTTTTCATATTTTTGTGACATGACTGAAGATAACAGCTCTTCAGTTAATCCGCAAAAGTCCCTTATTCTAAGTGCTATTTTGCTTTCCCTTTTGCCAAAATACCTCTGTTAAACAACTGGCTTTTGGTTTTGATTGTTAGGCCCACACAGTACAGTTTTCACTGTTTAATAACTGGCTTCATGGTTCCCTTGTAAATAACTGAATTATTGTATTCTGTACCAGAACCAGGAGTAAACATGTTCTGATAATAACAGCTGTAGAGAAGCCTGGCTGAAGAGCAATGGAACAGAAAGAGCAAAACTGTTTCTTGAATAACTGTTAAAATATGTTGTTATAAATAATGAACAGTTTTCCTGACAAAACATACTGCTGTTAAAAATGGAGATGAGATGATGTAATGGATCAGAATTTATTTTTTTAAAAGTGCTATTTCTTTTACCTATCAACAAAAATTCTCTATGTTTAAATGAACTGTGCTGCTTTTCTTTCTCGACAGTGCTAGGCTCGTGAACTCACAACTCCAGCAATCATCTACCACTCAGGAAAATTAGCTTTGAATTTACAACAGCTCTTCATTTGGCTGTCTTGGCTGCAGTTTTTAGAAGTAATTAATTTTGTACTTTGTTTATGTGTTTTCTCACATTCTCAATAAGCAATGGGAGGTTTGAGAGAGAATATAAATCTGTAATTTTACTTTAAGGATTTCTTTGTGGTGTTCTTGTATTATTACTTCTTTTATCATTCTAATACCTATAGAAGTCAATTTAAGTCATAAGAACCTTTGAGTGTCACATTCTGCCACTTAGGCATTGTAATAAATATTACTTCAGTCAAAGAAAGGCCCTCTTCGTTTCAAAGGGACCACTCACTGAAGTAGTTGCTACTAAGCACGGATAAGAACAGCAGACTCTGTCTGACAACCTTTGACTTGCACACAACTCCTTGAATGGATAGATGCTCACCAACATGACTGAGGAGTGCAAAGCCAACCCTATAGCTTCTGTCTATACTACAATTTACTGTGCACCTTTATATGTGGTCTCTTATTGCTATATGGTGAAACTGAAAGGCCAGCATATTCATTAGGTGATTTAAGCTATCTCCATGAGTGGAAAACATTGGTTTGGGGATTGTAGATCATCAATAAGTTGCTCATGTGTGAAATGAAAAGCCACCTTGAGGTCAGCTTCCAGTAAATTCATCCTGAGCTCAGACAATTCAGAAACACCTGGCTAAGCCCACTAATTATTTGATTGACTGCTATGACTTGAAAAACAAGATAGAGGTATGAGACAATAATGACTTAATCTGAACTTTCAAACACCGCTGCTTTTTCAAATAAAGAGATCAGGGTCTGTAGCAAATGCAGCTGCCACAGGGCAGCACAGCCCACTGGTCTGCAGTGATAGTAGCTCTCTACAAGGAGCCCACAGCCTTCTTGATGTGACGAGTTGCATGCCAAGATCTTTAGACAAATAGATTGACGTGACACGACCCGCCATACTGGGGAGCCGAGGGATAGCAGAGGTTGCAGGGCGATGCAGCCAACAGTGCTTTCTTAGGGTTTCTGCCTCCTTACTGCAGGATGGAGCTGGCTGCAGGGGGATGCAGCAGGTTCCCGAGATCAGCCAGTGCCGTCAGCCTCAGCCACTTGTGTGAGCCTCTTTCCTCCCACACTGGGGATTCAGATTACACAGCAATCCCTGCGGCAGTGCTGGCTCGCCTCTGATTGCGTGATCTAAGAGCCATGACCTAATGGGAGATTAAAAGAGTGTATCAGAAAGCATTTGAAAGCTGTGATTCTTCTGCTTTTAAGTTGTACTTTTTGCTGATTCCCTGAGAGCTCTTATTTCCAAATGTTTCATATTGCTTTGATCTGTGTGTCCAACGCTCTGGGCTTATAAGGCTGTAATTTCCTACCTGCCCAATAAGCATTTTTTTGAGGAAGTCACCAACGCTCTGTCCCCTGTTGAGACTATTGACATTGTACTGTTCTTAGCCTAACATAAGCTAAGGAGTCCATTTTTCAAGTGAGTTTGTGATGCCTTACAAATTTTACACATGTGAAAACAGTATTTAGGTAATGCAGATATGAATTTTGTATAGGCAAAAGGGATATATGAACTGTATGGATGTAATTTTAGAAATCTATACCTGAGCATTTCTGAAATACACGTTGTGAAGGAGCAATTAATGACTGGTAAATAACAAAGAGGTTCCGAATTCTTAACTGAAACCCTGGTCCGTGTGCTCTATCAATTAAAGATGCTGTCCTGTCAGTTTTCAAGGGAATTTTTTAATCTGTTGCAGTTATTAACTATAGCTTAACACTGTTGTAAATTAAAATTAAGCTATCGTATAGGATGTTTCTGAGGGTTCCTCTTGTGACTTCACATCAGAAATGCCAGAGATGTGAGAGATGTACATTAAATTATATTAAAAACATAGCCAGAGAGTGCACGTTAGGTTCACCTTATATCCTGCAGGTACCCACTCATCGAAACTCAAGGTGCAGGGTCCTCAAATTCACAAAACCCTCTAATCTGAGTGAGGAAGGAGTGACAGCATCTCTCCCTCATCTGATGGTGTTGGGGCTAATGAGCCCAAGGGGAGCGCCTTGCCAGGCACACACAGGGTTTCTCTTTCAGGACTCTCTTCACCTCACCTCGCTCACAGCACCGCATCCTTCAGACATGCCCTCAGAACAAGCCCGTGCTGTCTAAAGGGTGTGCTAACAGCACACTGACTGGTCTCTGATGGAGATGCATACCAGTGCTCGGCCTTTCCGAGTCGTATTGCTCTCTTCAGGGTGAATTGGGCCGTACGCTTGCCATATCTGGGGTTGTGCTACCCCTGCAGTTGCTGCTAGAGCTGCAGCTGTAGTCATCCTCAGAGATAAAGTGAGCACGGCTAGCAGGGGCCTCAGCATGCCCAGCCTGCTGCACAGCCTTTTCCCCCGAGCCCTCCCTACCACCACCACTTGTGCTAGAGCAGTGCTCTAGCGTTACACCATTCGCAGTCCCGTTGATAATCAGTTAATAATGCTTAATGAATGAAGCAGCTTGGGAGGTAAAATGAGGTCTGAAGCTATGGCTGGTAGGCTGTCAAAGACAGCACGGAGTCTGCGCTGAGGCTGGGACATGTACTGAGCTCTGCTGTGCTCTGCCGTGCCCTCTCTGAGACTGAGGGGCAGGCTGGGAGCCCCAACAAGGGCAGGGACCAAGGCAGCACACCCCAGCCGTTCCAGAAATACCAGTCCTATGAGTCTCTGATTTTGTTGTGGCATAAGGTATCATAAGCTATTTGGGATGATAAAAGCTTTCTGAGAGTTACGGGCTAGTTATTAACTTACTACTAACTCACTACAATTTATTTGTATGTGTGAACTACTACCACTGTAGTAAAGCTCTAGAGATCGATGTAAGCCAACAGAAACATGGCTTTTTGCTGTGCTCCCTATGGACACCACTGCTGTTTTATTAAATAAGTTGATTTAGAAGAAATCACAATTGAATTTAGTAACTCTTACAGCTGACCTAATTTTCTCTAGAAAGATTTAAGCTTTTCTAGTAGACTTGATGGTATGTCAACCCAGCATCAAGAATTTCTGCCTTTTTTCTACTGCGTGACTGGCATCCTGCCACACTGATCTAAAGTGAATTGCAGCAGGGGGAAACGTCATTTAAGAATACTATACAAATTAGTGTAATTGTTTTACTTAAAGAATTATATTGAAAACATTACTCAATCTGTTTTTCTCTTCTCAGTTAGTAGCCTCCATCGTGTTTATCAGCTTTGGCGTGGTAGCAGCGTTCTGTTGTGCAATAGTTGATGGAGTGTTTGCAGCACGACACATAGTAAGTACAGTGATTTTCTGTCATCTTTCATTTTTGATCACTTATGCCATTTCTAGCAGGAAAGCATTTTCTTTTGGTTTATGTCTAGCAGCATATTAGTTTTTTTGATAGTTTTCCTTGTTGGAGAAAAGTCTTTTGGCAAAAAATCGACAGGAAAGCCCATCATGCCAATACTCAGAGATGGTGCCAACTGCTTATTCATCTCTCAGGGAGTTCCAAATACAGAGGTGATGTAAAACGATGTAATGACAGGCGTGCTAAAATGCATACCTGCTTAGGAAAGGGAAGACATTTCAGCCACCACCAGCATTTGTTTCCTTTTGCACAAAGGCTTTGTGGGTATGGTAAGAATTTGGAACGCACCAGGTGGTGATGAGCACCAGAAGTCCCCACGGGATCTTTAGAGGGAAGTGGATTGCAACAGCACAGAGGGAACATTTTGTTGGAGCAAAGACAGCAGCGGAAGTGGCAGGCTTTGGTTAGATGTAGTATGAAGGGGGAACCTACTGAGTGACAAACAACCCAAAATTCACCATCTGCCTGCCATCAAAGGGTGGGTGGGTCATTTAACCAGAGCGACTTGTATTTCTAGGGTGTTTTCAAAACCCAGTCCTCCTTCTTCCCCCAAACCTGTTGCCATCTCTGCTTCAAAAGGACATTTATAGACATCCACAATACTGCAGTAGCAGTAGTGTTAGTAGTAGTTCTCATTACTGTCTATGAGTGCCTAGGAGTCTCTCTCATGACCTTCTTGTGTAAGTGCTAGACAAACTTAGAACAAAGTTTTTTTTTGTTTTGGCTCACAGAGTTCAAATTAAAATATTAGACAAAAGGGATCAGTAGAAGAACAAGACAGACTGCGTTGTGGGGTCATTTGAATTGCCAGTTTACATGTTAGATGTGTTGCATGCTGTTCTATCTTTTGTGACAGAATGCCTAAAAAACAATCTAAACCCAACCTTTTAATTGAGCTTTGATTTCCAAAAGCATAAGGAAATAATTAGTTATATATTTTAATAGACACTAGAACTCAGATCTAGTGTGCTGCATAATACAGCAAGTGTGATAGTATGCGACCCTCACTGCTATGAAATATCATGGGCCTGTTCATCTTTCTGCTTATGTTCATTGAGGGGCGGCATAACATCACTGGCATCGGTAGAACTATGCTTAATTTTCTGTTAGCAAATGCATCAGGATAATTAGGCTTTGGATCATTTGGAGCATAAAGCTGTAAACTGATTTCTCTTTTACTGTGATTGAAGAGGACTTTAAACCAAATGTGGGCTTCAGAACCTCACGTGCATTGCACAAGGAAGGAGACATCTATTGATATAAACAACTGAGTTGTGCAATTTGAGCATGAATAAACACTCTGGATTGTAATCATGTTTTGTGCTAAACAGACCCTGCCAGATGCTGAAGTGGCCTGCTTTTACTCGGATTCGCCCTGCTGTTGCTCTGGATGACACTTGGTATAATTTTGTCTCTGACTAGCATGAGCCCAGGGAGCCTTTCCATGCCTCTATTTAAAAGAGGAGTGGAACAGATTCCTATTTAGGTTTCCTGCTCCTGAAAATTCAGTGGTTGTGCCCCAGAAAACCGTTGCCACTTAATTCAAATATTGAACCTGTCTCCTAATTTCCCAGGAACCAGACTTATTTTTGTCCTGCTTCAATGTGATCATTAGAAAGTGTTCAGACGGCACTTGTACAGTCTTACACCTTATAACTGCAGTGCAACCGTGCAGCCACAGCCCCCACTGCTGAGATAAGACATGACCTCGCCTTCTCTGAGGCGAGTTACTGTGTCAGAGGACAGTGTGTGTGCTCAATCTCAAACACAGAGACAGGCATCACCCCTGTCATCTTTCTAGGTGTTTCCTTTGTCAGTTTGCACTCTTTTGGCTTTAAGTTCCTTTCACATACATTACTTAGCTATTCTAGAAATGACACTTCCTATCTAAAGCAAACAACAATATCATATTCGAATATTATTGTACCCTTATATCTGAAGAAACAGCATCTCACACATAATACCTAGAGTTTATATTCGCCTCCTCTTTACTGCAGCATAAATAGCTGCGTGGCATTACTTGCTGTCATGACATGCCCTTGATGTGTTGTTACGGACACATCATTGTAGTGCTCATTGCAATGCTCTCCGGTGAGAAAGTGGGCCAGTGAGTTGTCGTAGGAGAGCACCAAGGCACAAAGTCATTGCACTCACCCAAGAAGAAAGCATCTTACAATCTTGGGCACAGTCCTTTATCTGGCTAAGTCAGTGACTGGGTATGACTGCATCTGTGCAGAGCTGGAGACTGGAAGGGGCTGGTCACCATCCAGCATCCCTCAGGGTGCTGGAGATGTACAACCTGATGACATGAACCTGCTTCAGTCACGGCATGACATGCTTCATGGAAAGCCATTTCCAGCTGTTTACGCTTGGGCTCGGTTTTGTTTATCACATCTGTCTCTTCTGGTCTCCTTCACACATTACAGAAGAAAGAAATACTTATTAGTGCCATTTATTGGAAAACTAATTTGCGTGTCAACATGGTCACACTCACTTCATCTCATTCTCCTCCTCTGTCTAATAAGGAGCTTAATAGGATCAGGTGAAATAAAGGTGTACATCACCTAATTTCTCTGACTAACACACCTGGGGAAATCTATAGGGGTGGTAAGTACACTCCCAATATGGTTTACAGGAACGGTGGGGCCTTATCAAAAGAAGGGGTGTCATGCAGACTACGGTGTCATTACCATTGCGTTACGCCCCCTTTGCGTCACAGCTAATTTCCTTCAGGGAGAGCAGTAACGCCAGGTTCAGACCATTCCCCACAGGCCAGTACCAGCCATTTCCAGACCGGTGTTGTGCTGTTGCTACTTTGGCCACTGCCTTTGGGGAGTAACTGCTGGAGAATGGGACTAAACTGTCCTTCATTCAGGGAAAGGACAAACTCCTGGCCTTCCAGGTCTACACTAAAGCCATGAAGTTTTCATGAGGAGGAGTTCGGCAGTGTTCATTTTTCTGTCTCCAGTATCAGGATGCTGATACCAAGGCTCCAGGTCCCTTTTCTCCTGGAGGGAGAAGTACTTATTAGCTGAAGCCAGGCAGGCTTCAGACTGACAACAAATACAATATCCTCCTTCACATCAGTTTGGAATAAGAAATGTCTTCTGTTTTTCATTGTATTTTTAACTTCATTTGAGTTGGGAGGGATGTGAAAAAGGCAAATTACGTGATTATAGATATTTCTTAGTGTGTGCCTGCTGTTAAATGGAGACTATTACTGTTGCACATTTTTTTCCTGCTCTTTCCTCCTTTAAGACTGCGGCTAGAATAATAAAATACTTTCTCTGTTTTATTTTCTTTCCAAGAAGGCATAAAATGTACAAAAATTCTTCCAAGAAAGGGATGTATTTCAGAAAAGAGATATTTAAATTATTTAAGACTCATTTTAAAACACTTTGCTTAATAGAAAGCTCTGGAGCACAGCACTTATAAAATTAAGAAGACTGAAGGAAAAATAGCTTGATTTAAAATAGCAGTAGCTTATTTAAAAAATAATGCAGATGTAATTTACTGTGTAAAGTTAATTTCACCGTTGGTCCCTTTAGCTGCACTTTTCACCTTCAGAACAAAAAAGAAGCCACAATCAAATGAAACAAATCAAAGCTGGAACTAATGTGCAGTGATGTTATTTCAGAAAAATACGGTGATCACAGGAATCCATTATCTGAATTTGTGTTTGCTTGAGATGTTTTGTTATTTAGCAGATGAGAATAGCCTAGTTGTGCAACAGCTAATGGAGATCATTCAACAGCCTCCTCTCACCAGACAGGGAGACCTCCTGTCCCACGTCACATACACATTCTCTGCAGTACCTACTATCCTCCTATCCATGACTGCAAGTGTTGGCCACATGATCCTTAGCTTTGCAGGTATCCCCCAGGCAGAACCTAAAATAGCCAGCAGCAAGAAATCCAGTTATGAAGTGAGGAAATTGCTTCCAAGAGCTTCCTGAGAAGGTTAGGAAGATGACAGGTAGCAAAAGCATGGGCAGATATTTTAAGCTGTGGAGACAAATGCTTTGTATCATCCTTTTACATGCTCAGCTGGGGATCATGGAACTGACACATGGCCAGTCGCGTTTTCCTGAAGTATGGGATAAAAAGAGGCTCTGATGTGCCTGAAAGCTCTAGGAGAAACCAAGGGCTCAGGCAGGTGAAGTCCTCTCTGCTTGACTATAAGAACTGCTTCTTGATCTTGTTGAGTGGAATTCACAGGCCACATGTGGACAGATGTATTAGAGGGGATCCACCAAAAAGAAAAAGCAGAGCTGAAGAGCTTGAGACAATACCAATGAGAACACCGGAAGATACAGCAGTGAAATTGCAACTTGTCCCTACGCACCTCTTTGGCTTTTTCTTCTCTGTAATAATTCTTCAGCTAGTTCAATACAGCAATAAATATATCCCTAAACCTTCCTTTCTTCTCATTGAACAAGCCCAGTTCCTTCAACCTGTCCTGGTACATCCTGTCCTTCGGTCTTCTGATCATTTAGCAACCCTCCGCTGGTCATGCTGTAATTTGTAAAGGTCTTTCTTATATTGGAGAGGGATTAAAATTGGACACCATATTGAGATGTGGCCTCATGAGTGTTCAGCAAAAAGGAATAATCACTTCCTCCAGCCTCCTGGTGATGGTTTGCTAATGCAGCCCAGTACGCAGTTGGCCATCACTTTTGCAAAAGCACCCTCCTAACATATGTTCAACTTGTCCACAAACACATCCGTTTTTTTCTTTGCCAAGCTGCTACCTAGTCAGCTTGAACTGTTGCCTGGGGTTATTCCAGCTCAGATCAATTTACATTGATGCTGTAGAAAAACTAACAGAATACAGTCAAAGAATTTAGATTCAGGTTCAACTATTTTTAAAGATGCACTAGATTTCTAAGTTTCTATAACCAACAGAAAAGAACAAAAAAGTTTGGATGGTCTATTAATTGCCATTTCGTTACCATTTTTGGCTTTCTTTTAAGCATGAACTGGGCTGAATTTTCTGTGTTTATAAAGCCTAAGACTTTGATAATGACCCTTTTGTACCTTATCATTAATTACTGCTACATCCTCTTAGCTGAAGTTCTATTTTAATGCAGTTTATGGTCAGGCATGAACTTGCTTTAAAAGGAAGTGATTTCTAAGAGCGTCTGATTTTATGTGGTGCAACGAAGAGACAGCATAAATCTACGGATCAGAACTGCTGCACATACAGACTGTCCTCTCCCCTTGTGCTTGGAGCTGGGTTCCTCCGCCACAGAGAGGCAAGGTCTGGCGAAAACCTCGGCCAAGGGCTGTGTAGCTAAAGTGTCTTGGAAGTGCTTCCAAGATGTTCCTCTGAAATAGTCATTATTTCAGGGGCCTCCTAAAAGCGGTCTCCATGTTTTTTATCTGGGTGGGTTGAATGGACATATCTTTGAATGAATGCTTGGATAGGGTAATGGATGGTGACCCTTCGAAAGATTGTAAACTGCTTACAACTTCTGAATGGTCAAGTGACAAATTGGCAGAATAATCCAATGCACTTCAGGTTAGCTTTTACAGGTAGCCAACAACATGGCTTACTTCATTACTTTATTACTAGCAATTTAAGAAAACACCATGATAAGGTACTGTATTAGGAACTGAAACTTGAAATGGACTATGCTAAGGGAAATCATGTTATAAGAGCCTGAGGAGAAGAGTATCTTCCTCTGTTGTTTTGCAATTTCAGACCTCTATCTTTATACAGATAGACCCTAATTCATTCAAGAATTTTCTTAAGTGTCCATAAATAAGAAACTGAGAAAGTGGTTGTCGTGGTTTA
>NW_009234910.1:0-5837 GCF_000690835.1 Fulmarus glacialis | reverse complement strand
TTCTACGATTCTACGATTCTATGATTCTAGATAAAAGCTGAGCAGAGGCTTTCAGGATCATAGAGGACTAGTTTTCCAAAATCTACTCAGTGCATAAAGGTGATGTTTTTGCAATTGTACCTTTATGCACCAAACATTTTTTATGACCTAGTCCTATGTACATTAGGCATGACTTGCATTTGGTTGAAATCATTATTTAAAATGACCTTGAGCCTCTCTAATGAGTGTGGGAAGTGAACCAAATCATTGGCTTCATTCTTTTATGAACACACGCAAAGATTATCCAGGCTAATATGCTAAGCTATCTGGCATTTCATGGTGGATGTTAAGAACAGCATGTAATTAACACATGCAGATGCAATATTACTATGACAGAAGTGATGATTAATGATTTCCCTTAGATTCACCAACTATAGTTAATTTTAAATTATTGGTAGCAAGCAATGATTTACAGAATAACAAAAAGCCTTGTAGTGGGACATCACATTTATGGCTGGGTGTAAAAACCTTGTTCCTACCAGGAGAAATCATTTATTGATCACCAAAAAGTATTGCTATGTTTCATTATAGTCTGTTGTTTAATCCTTGGAAATATTTGAATCCAGGCTTCAAAATATCTCCATCTGAAAGATATATCTAACAATCTTAAATATTGTAATGAACTGCCTATGATTTATTAGATTTTTTTTTTGGTAACAAAACATCAGTATTCAGAATATTCATATGTACTGTTTCTCTTTTGTTTAAAAGAAAACCAAAAAAGTCCTGGGATTGCTCACAGAGCAATTCCATACCAGGATATTTAAAAGCAACAGAAACATTCTTAATTACTATTGCAACAAGAAATCTTAATTCCCAGTCTTATGTACACAATTACATAGTATAACTGTGGTGGTTTAGTGATTAAAGACCATGCTAAAAACCAGATGCACATGCATTATGAGGAAGGAGAAAGGACCTTGAACTACATGTCCACTCCTCTGTCATACCACCTGGGGGATAATTCGCATTATTAGGAGCTGGGAAAAGGGGTGCCTGCAGCCTCATCTTCTCCCAAAGAAATGTTTTCCTGAAAAGTGAAATGTCAGAGGAAGTACCTGTTCTTTGTTTTGGGTCTGACAGTAGTTCTTGGTTTAATTTGCAGTAATTCATACTTTTCTGTATGATTTTTTTTGTTTCTTTCTGTCTGTATTAGCTTGTCACTGATATTTGAGGTAGCTCAGATCAGGTTTATATCTGAAAACTTTTAGGATGGAAGACTGCCCAGAAAAGCTTAATCTTACTATTTACTATTTTGTAATATATTAAATGTTGACAGCTTTTTCATCAATCATTCAAAATTGATTGCTTAATCAGAGGCTTTACAGGTCACATTTTTATGCACTTTTTACATAGAGAAGCTATGATTCTAATGTGGTTATTGCATACCAGTGTAGTCTTTTGAAACCATGACTTTAGTCAGCCAATTTTTTACATGATAAATCATAATCAGACTGGGTAGTATTACAAATTGCAAGAAAAAAATGAAAATTGTCATTTTCACTATTATTGACAGTATTTTAAAGAATTGAGAATGTTCCTGTCGTAGGCAAACATGTAAGTCTAGAAGAAGATAAGAGACTAAGGCACATTAGACTAAAATACTTTCTTGGGTGATTTTTATTTAGGATAGGTAACTAAAGACAAGGCTGAATTTCTAGGTAATCTAATTTACATTTCTTAAGAATGTTCACGTATGTTAAAAGAACAATCAGATCTGGCATGTGATGGTCTATTTTATACATATAAGAATCAAAGCTTTTTTTGTGTTTATAATATTTTGGATGTAAAGATTTTGATCAAAGCAGTTAGAACTTTCATTAACATTTTTTTTCCCATTCTGCATTTTTGGAGTACAACTGTAAAATACTTGATTATATTCCCAAATCCTTAACTATCATATATAAGCAATTAAAAAGAAGATTTTGAAAGGCACAAAACAGTTGTTACAAGCCTAACATTCATTAACTTCCATCTGTGGTATTTAACATTTTCATCTTTATTAAAAAAGCAACCAAACAAAATACATTTCTAGACAAAACTGCTTGTTCTTAGCAGACAGAACAGATCGAACGCGTATCTGAAATGTAACTGAGATCAGGATCAGACATTATTACAGGGATACTGTAGATGGATAGTAGTAACTGTATTTTGGGTTGGCTACAGTTACTGCTCATTAATTATTTTTTGCTAAAAACACTTATATTTAAGTCCTTTTAATTATTTCATTAGTTTAACATGCCAGACTGATATTTGCTTTTGCAGTTCTCTGCAAGAGGCTTGTTCCTCAATGTGATTAATTTGCTCTAAAATAATATATCTGTGGCAGAGAATTAAGGCTGCAGTAAACACATTTTCTTCATACTTTGGAGGTGGCAGAGGATTGAACGAGATAGTAGAAGAGAAGCAGAGATACAGTGAGGATACAAAGCCAGGATGGCTTATAATCGCTAAGGAAGAATTCTTGCAAAATCTGAAATTAATTCTCAGAAGTCCAATGTCTATCTTTCTCATGTTAGGAAAGGGCCTCTGCCAGAAACTCTGAGGATGACATGAGTTTAAATGGTTGGTATTTATGGTATAAAGAGTGGAACAAAGGCATTAAGAGAGTTACTGTGCACTGGATTGCAAAGACCAACCTTAGTCAGCATTCCATTAAGGTACTAAAAAAGTACTAAAGGCATTAAAACACATGGAAGAGGTGGCATAGGTGATGCTGCAATTGTAGTCATCCATCTACGTCCTCTTGAAGCATGACACTTCCATTTAAAAGAAATTTATCCCTACAAATTTTACATTTGAATTATGACTGGCTAAATGGTATTACAAAGTGAAATTTATTAATTGCCATGGACATGTGGATTTTCAATATTGAGGGGTCGGTTCTGACTAGATTTCTTCACTATCTACTTCAGAAATCTTTCTTAAATGAGCATTCATACAAGGTATAACTGTTATTTTTCTCGTATTGTGCACTTTTATCATGCACTGTCATGCTTGCACAACATCTTTGAGTAGGTAAAGAATTCAACTTCATGACATTTACACCATAAAACAAGAAGACAAGATTGATGCTTTTATTTTAAAACTATTCAATAATTCCCTTAAATCTTTATAAAGAAAATCTGTAAAACCAGTAGTGGGGGGAAAAAAAAAAAAGCCATAGCCCCTTGGAGTGGCTGTGTTTATGATACTGTGCAATTTCACCAATTACTCTGTTAACTCTGCATAACTTTGTGTTTAAACTTGTGAAGAATGAAATGACACATGAGGAGAGGCAAGATGAAGCGTGTAGAGAGGGAAAATTTGTCTTTTAAATTAATAAAAAATATATTTCTTATTAGAGAGTGTAGTATAGCGTACATGTATGTAAAATAATAAACCATTATTAATAATTAATTTATATGTGTAAAAGTATTATACCATTATAAGTAATAAACTGATGTGGTATTTATGTTAAAAAAAAAGAATTTTAAGGCTGAAAAAGTCTAACATTGAAAAGTTACTCAATGACATAATTAAGGCTGTTTTGCAGGTGAGGGTGTGTTTGGAACATCTTCAACAGTGATCTTATATACTACTGTGGTTGGGAGAGGGTATCGGTTGTTTTGTTTTGATTCAGTGATGATAAAGAGTTGCTTATGTTTGAAGTCACCCTATGAAGGGCCCGTATTTAATCTATTCCAAAGTTTCAAAGTGTGTAAGGAACGAGTCAGGCAATTGCAGAAGGCACAGAGTATTCTTGCAGCTAATGAAGCTGAATGTTACTGTGAATGAGACTCTGTGTTTGTCTGTGTTTTATAGTTCCAAAGTAATGTTCAGTTTAACCACTTAAGCAGCACACTTTACTTAAAATTCTAAATCAATTAGGATTGTGTTTTGAATATGTAAAATGCTACTCAAATGCTACGTACTCTGAAAAGTTAGTTCTTAATATCTTGAAAAGGCAATTGAAGGACTTTTGAAGACAATATAAAGGATTTTATTTTATTGTGACTGAAATATCTTCTGAATACTAAAATTTTGTTCCCAAGCTTCTGCTGCCCGTTTTTTACAAATATTTGCCCATTGCTTTACCATTCCATGCTTTCCTCCCAATATAATCAGTGGAGAGAGACAGGTTTCTTAAAAGGTCACCAAAGGGGATTCAAAGAGCTTGTTAGGCAGGGCATGACTTAGAGCAGCAACATAGGAAATACTAGATATAGCGAAATATCTGAATACACTGTGTGGAAGCAATACTGCTTGACATTAAAGCATACAACAAACACTATTTTGGAGGGATTGTAGGGTTACTTTTTGTGTGTATGTGTAAAAATTTAGCACTTAGAAGATTCCTGAGAAAGCAAAAGTATAGGCATCTAGGTCTGAGTATACCTTAAACTATAAACCTCACAGTACAGTCACTTTTCTGTGTGAACACACTCATTAATCCTCCTCCATGGAAAGGAGACCATTGTACACCAAGAACTATCATGTCAAAAAGCCAAAAAAAGAAAAGCTAACTTCCCCCGGGTGGATTTGGCAGTAATTAAGTAGAGATTTGGTTATCAGTATATACTCCTTGGAGACAGTGGGCTCATTTTTCCTATGACAAGTCACTCACTGACTGTTTACGGTAAAATACACAAATGATTTTGGAAATAGGGAACAAAAATAAGATCTTTCTATATGGCTATGCAGATAGCTGGTATTTTGTTGAAAACCCCACAGTTTTTGGAAAATGTGATTAAGTTAAAATCTCAGCTTTTCTTAAAGCTGTTCTTTTCATATCAGAGAAAGTTTGAAAATGTTACTGGAATGAACTATAAAGGTTAATAATTCTAGAAAGCTCAGAAAACGATTAAAAATGAATACAGACACACACATATACCCACACCAAGCATTACTTTGAGTGTCTGACCTTTTGCATATACATTTGGAATTCATAATATGGCTTTACAATGTCCATTGAATAATAAATGCTGTGTGTAATTATTCCAAACTTTCATTTAAGAAGTACTAATGTAATATGATGGTAAATAAAGCGTAAGAAATGAAGAATAGTAGTTAATTACAACGATCTCATTAAAATCAGCTGCCAGAGAATCCTAATTTCCAAGGTATTTAAGGGATTAGTTAAATGGAGTGCACCATAAAACCAGGTACTTCATCTTCTGTTGAACTAAATCTGCTGCCAATTTTTAGAAGCATAGTTTAATGAAGGAAATGTTAGAAAGAAGGAGAAATAGTTTAAGCCACGTAAATTGTGATTTTTTTAGTCTTATTTTTTTATATTACTTACTATAAAAAAGGTATCTGAAATCAAGCGTGTATATCCAATCCATAATTTCAAATAGGTCTGCTTAGATGCAACTGTTTGAATAAACATCACGAATAAGCAAGGAAAATGTAACAGGGAACTTTAGTATTATTGAGAATAGCATGTAAAGGATAAAATATATAAATTAAAACTGGCATACAGTTTCTAATTTATTTGTCAATAAAAGCATATAGAAAGCACAGATGAAAATGCAGAATAAAATATGCATTTTTTTATTTAGATCATTAAAAACTGATGTTTATTTTTTTGCTTTGAATGTGTAAATTTTCCAGTAGAAGATTGAAAAATGTTATTATTCCTTTAAAAAAAAGGTTATTCCATCATGTGTTTTGAGGTGGAGAGAAAAACAGCTTTTAGCACTAGTTTAAGTAAATATATGCTTGTTTCTGTATTAAGTGTTGATATTATAGGTACATATTTTCCTTTGAAGATTTTTTAGAATCATAAAATCATAGGATCATTAAGGTTGGAAAAG
>NW_009234909.1:0-10719 GCF_000690835.1 Fulmarus glacialis | reverse complement strand
GCCGCCTGCCCCGGGAGGGACGGCGGCTGTCCCCGCTGGCACCCATCGCCAACGCCACTGCTTTTCTTTCAGGGGATACGATGGGAAATCTGATCTCCACGTGGGAATAACCAATAGTAATGGTAAAAAGTACTTCTGCCTTACAAGCTACTGCCCATCTCCCATAGCTTGTTTTTAGACTGTGTGCCCCGTTCAGCTCTGCCCCCTCACCTGCGGGACTCCGGATTGCGAGGGTTATTTCAGAGCCACCTCTGCTGTTGCAGCAGTATCTGGTACCTGTGAAAAGTGCAGGCTGCAGCATCCAAGTATCTTGATGCTTGGCTGTTGAAGAACGCGTGCTTCCTCAGCGTGCTGCAGGTGTTGGAACCGGGAGCTTAGCTGTTCACGACAAGAGAGTATCACGTAAAGATCAAAAAATACCGAGTCCAAGAATTTCTCTCACCTTGCAGCAGTGAGCACACAGAGCTTCAAATCAAAGCCGCACACCTCTCCTCTCGTGCTGAGGAGCTGCACAGAATGGAATTGACAGGTGACTTCTATTCCTGACACAGGGAAATAGAAAGCTAGGCACCCTACTTTTTTAAAGAAGTTTCAGGAAATTTTGACTTAAACACAGTTTCTTTTAATTCTAAAAATACCGCTAATAAAATAATAAAGTTTAAAAAAGCCACATTAAAAATCATATCAGGTTCTCGTAGAGCAGGCCCATCCTGCAAAATCTCACTTGAGATATTTCATATAAAAATGGTCTAATTGAGGGGTTTAAAAAAGAAGCCTAGTTGTCCTTAAGTTGCTTTCGTTATCAAAAGACATCTGAAATTACATTGTAAAAATGAAAACAGGTTTTTGATAAAAGCAAGGACTGCATTTTCTACTCTGTAGCCACAGAAGCTACTGATGGCAAGCTAGGGTATAGCTAGTCTAAGAAGGAACTAAGTATGGAAAACTAGTAGTAGCTTTCATCACTTAAACCTGATTCTCCAGTGCCACCTGACAATCTGTTGCTCTTTATTTTCAGGCGTGGTGTATAATTACAACGAAGAGGGCATTCACAGAGCTGAAACTGGATGGGAACAGTGCATTAGCATCCCACTAGTACAGCCAGACATGTTTGGGCTTCTTCAGCAGTGGGATATGCTCCTAGAGGAGTTCTCTGTGGGAGAGGCCTGGCTTCCTCACAGGTATGTAGTTTCAAAGCTGGATGCAATAGGAGTTTTTAGTCTGGGATGATAAACTGGGCCATTCCGTTTTGGACCCTGCGAGGCTTGTGGTTCACTCAGAGCCTCACTCCTTTAGAACACGCATTTCTAACAAGCCAGTCGAAACAGCGCTGTCAGGCTGTCTTGAAACTTAGTGGCCTTGCTAAACAGAAAAAAAGTATTTTTTAGTAGTAAGTAACAAACTCATCTGTTGGAATGTAAAAGCTCTAAAATAAGATACCATTTTAGGGAAGTTTTCTTCAGTCACAAAAGAGTTTTGTGTGAAAGAAAAACCCCAGTTCACTGGGACATTACCTTGAAGAGTTTACTGCTGGGTACAGAAGTAGAAAAGTCCAGATGCAATTCTGTAATTATTTCTTCTAGGTTTCAACAGTTCTAGGTGTATTTGCATTTAGAGGCTGACCACACTGATGGGATTCTTGCCCAGATCTTACATCCAGATGACTTCTTTGTTGTCAGTGATCAGAAATGGGAAACAGAGTCAGGCTCATTTCCAGCTCTTCCAGCTGGTTCGTAACATTGCTTTGGATAGGTAAATACAGAAAGACTTCCATGTATTTTGAATTAAACCAGTACGTTCCAATGAGAACATTCAGTTCTTTGTAGCTTTCCTTGAAGTTAATGCCTGATGACAGCGTTACAAGTTACACGGCCCAGCTAAAACATGCGCTGCCACATCACCAAGCCTGCTGATGACAAAGCAGCCTGCTCCCCAAGAAAACATCGCTCCTTGAACTGTTCATCAGTAACAGTACATTTAACAAACAGCCTGTCTGAGCATAGTTCTGTGAAGTGTTTAAGTTAATGAACGTAGATGTCATCTTATATAAAAGAAAAAAAACCCACAACAAATCAAAATCAGTTTTTAGCAATTCTGCGTGTGCTTGACTATAAAATTTCAGAGGTAATGTATTATCTCCTTAGTACCAGATTTTTTGACCTGCAATAGAATTTTTAAATGTCTATGGAACTTGTAAAGCCAACAGGATTGTCTCTCTTTGATACTTTTACGGTTCCCAGTGCCTTAACGTTATTACTAAAATTAACTTGATGTCAAAAAAACATTGGTAGAAGGTGGATAGATGTCTGCATCTCTTCTACAAGCTTTTCTTTGGTTTTCCTCCATCTGCCACCTCCTGACAAAGTGACCTACTTTTTCCACAAACAGACCAGCTACCACTAAACTGCTGAAAATTAACATCTTAAAAGAAGTTTTAGAGAAGGGCAACGAAGCTGGTGAAGGGAACTGGGGCTGTTTAGCCTGGAGAAGAGGAGGCTGAGGGGAGACCTCATCGCGCTCTACAACTACCTGAAAGGAGGTTGTAGCGAGGTGGGGGTTGGTCTCTTCTCCCAAGTAACAAGCGATAGGACGAGAGGAAATGGCCTCAAGTTGCGCCAAGGGAGGTTTAGACTGGACATTAGGAAACACTTCTTTACTGAAAGAGTGGTCAGGCCTTGGAACAGGCTGCCCAGGGAAGTGGTTGAGTCACCATCCCTGGAAGGATTTAAAAGACGTGTAGATGAGGCGCTTAGGGACATGGTTTAGTGGGCATGGGGGTGTTGGGTTGACGGTTGGACTCGATGATCTTAGAGGTCTTTGCCAACCTTAATGATTCTATGATTCTAAGTTCAGGTAATGCCTCTGTTTATTTTTTCAGTGGACAGGAACGGCACTAAACTAATCCTGTAACTCCTTTGGGTTCAGGCCAAGCTGATTCTAATTTTCTTGATTGCTTTTCATTTACTGGAAGGATGGTATAGAACAGCAGCAAAGAACAGCGGCCACAGCCATGACCAACAATATCTTAAATTACTGGGAGATACTGGGTTTGCTTGTCAGGATATAAAGACTTGCTTCCCAAAAATGAGATGCTAACTGGAAGACACAGATGGTAATAAGAAGTGTATTACAGAATCTTTTGCATTATAAATACAAAAATGAAAAGTTACGTGCCCTGCTTACTTGTGGAACTGATTCAGTAAAGCACTTGGGTACACATAAGTTCTCCAGACATGCTGCAGCGCTCTGCAGATTCAGCCCTGAGCTGGTGAACCCAACATTTTTTCCAGTGTAATTTCCAGATGTTTTGTACTGCATGGTGACGATGGCCACTCTTGAAGTTACTCATAGTTATTTTTCCTTAACAATTATTTCGGTAAAGTAAGTACACTGTAGCAAATTGCTTGCTGGCTAAATGGGAGCTCATAGGTCACTTCAAATACCCTTAACAAACCAGAAGAGCTTTGAAGAAAACAGCGAGCTGTCCTGAACGGGGCTTCAGGTCACAGGGTTGCTTTTGATACCATTAGTCCTCAGATCTTGCCAAAACACCTTGTAAATTCCCAGGGCTGACAGGCAAGCCTCACAGAAGATTCCCTGGCAAGACAGACCCTGGAGCCACTGACAGTACAAGGCAAGGAATGAGTCAGGGCTAGGAAGGACAAGGGAAGAGTGACACAGGATGAGGCAATTACGGAAGAAGCGTGAGGATTAGGCAGATGGCAAACAGGAGTCTGAGCCGGTCTCTATCAAATGCAGTTACACAGGGCCAGTGGAAAAAGCAGCACTATGTGGTGAGGGAGTGGAATAAATTACTGAAGTTGTTAGTGGCCAAGATGAAACATTTGGGAGAATCTGAGAAACATTCTGACCATGAAAAGAACAGGTAAGTGCTATATGCTCCTAGGTTAGAGTAGCGGGGGAAAAAAAGAAGGAAAAAGGCAAGAACATTTTAAATGGCTACTCCTCCTATTCAGTTAGTATTTATGTCCTTGCACAGTTGGCACAAATTATTGCCAATGGGAGTCTGAGTGGCACACCGTATAGCAACTGTATCAACATAGTAGTGATAGAATTTACTTGATTTTAAGTAAGCTTCCAAGTTAATGCCACTGAAAGAAGTGCACGTGGTGGCACACAGTTGACATTACTGCTGCAGGAAGACGTTTTCAAGAAAACAGAATAACAATACATGGAAGAGCAAAGGTTAACAAGGTAAAAGCCAAATAAGTATAAAACATAAGAACTCATTATTGTAGAGTCTGCAGCCCTCTTTTTTTTTTTTTTTTTTTTTTTTTTATGCTCACTGCTTCTAGTATCCCTGGCTGGAAAAGTACAACTTGTGATGAATAGAATATATTTAAGCACCAGCATCCAAGGAAAGTGGCAGTAGTTCTTGGAGAGCATGCGCTTCCTTATTTCACTCAGTAAAATATTCGTCCATGTGCAGTAATTAATGGATTGGTGCTAACTCTTACTAACGAGGTATTTTTCCTAGGTATGAAGAACATGACCACAACTGCTACACATACGCACTGGCATTCATTAACAGTGTACTGACTGCACAAGGAAAACAGCAAATGAGTAAAAGTGAATTTACAGAGAAATTTGTGATCCCGCAAACAAAGAAAGCTTCCAAATACATTACTCTGCATCAGGAGCTAACAGCTAATGATTTCTACATTGTGCCCCTTCCTGATCAAGAAAAACAGTGCTGAAAATGACAAGTTGCTATATTAAAACATCTACAATGTGCAATAGGAAAAGGAAATCTTAAGACTCCAAATCTCAGGGTTTAAGATGCATGATCTACTTAATGTATTTAAAAACACAATTAACTTCACACCTTAACCTGCACATCGTGGAAGGATCAGGAAATTGAACTTGCCCATTTGAATGAAATAACATACATATAATGTACACACTACAGAAAATTTCTATGGGAACTATTCATATGGAAGAATGTTTTCCTATTTACATTCACTATATGCTCTGTTCTGCCAAGACACTTGATACTAGAAATCGTAACTGCTGTGTAATTAAGGGTTTTAACAAATGAGCTGTGGTAACTTAAGCTGTAGCAAACCAAAATGTCTTTTCCTGTCACATTTGTTTAGTGATGAGTGAAAAAAAGGATATTTGTGCTTGTGTTCTGCTGAAATCTAAAGTCCATGACCTAATGCAGATTCACTACATGCAAAGTTATTTTTCTTCAATTACAATAAATATAACAACAAATAAATCCAGCCTCTTTGCCAGACATATTTCTTTTCCAATTCTTCTTTACATTTTGCACATTTATTCCTCAAACCAAGACAAATGCTTAGTATTAAAAGATGATAATTTAGTGGCTCTATCTGTTAATATCTGTAATAAGCAACAGACTCCTCAGGATTTATCTCGGAGTTAAAACTTTAGAACTTAACAAAAAGAAATTTAAGTTAAAAAAAATTAAAAAGATCCTCCAACGGCACTTTTACTTATTGTACGTTACATGGAAGTGTATGCTGAGGTGAAAATTGTGCAGTCCATAATTTTGTGCAATTTCACATTATTTACTTACATTGTAGTTTTAAGAAAATTATTTCAGCTTTTTTTCCTTCTACTAATTGCTGCAAAGTAAGCTGGTTGTAGATGTAGGTCCCATTTTCTCAAAGATGGAGAAGTAATCATAAATGATTGGTGTTTTGTCCACATCTAGGTTATACTTTTGTATACACAAACTGCATTAACCCTGCCCCCCCATACTCTCTAGCTGCGTACACCACACTGCACACTCTTCCCCCCCTCCATGTTCTTCCGCTTCTTACTAAATTCTAAGTTATAGCTCCTTTACAAACATACTCAAAAACCACAACACAATAGAGACAACCAGCTTGAAATGCGCAATTCTGCTGCTGTTAGAGACCTCCTATCCACCCACTCCTACTGCAAGTCAGAATTCTTCAGCTAGGATTTGGCTTACAAAAAGAAATTACGGTATGCTGTTTCTGAGTGAATCAGAATCCATACTTCATTTAAGTACTGTATTTTAACTGGTAAAATATAAATACAATGGCAAGTATCAGTGCCATGGTACAACAATCTAATGTAAGTTATTTGATAAAACAGTACTGAAAGATGAAGTACAGTCATCTGCAACTAGAAATAAAACACCTTGCCATGTACAGTCAACACATACATACCTGTTCAGCTTGAAAAAGCTATTATGCAATTTCATTTTACATTTTCATTTTACATCTTTCCAGTAGAAGTTGTATTAAATGAAAGCAAAGAGTAGAAGATCTTCCACTTTGAGTTGTATGTAGTTTCCTGCATTCACGACATGGCCTTACAATCTAAACTGCCTAAGTAAACAAGATTGTGGTTTTGTGTTTGGTGGGAACAGTCCGAGTTGACAGAATTTTTGCCAGCCCTGGAAAATTTCCTGCGACCAGGAGGCAAACCCCCTTTTATAGTGAACGAAAACAGCACAAAGAAAATTCAAAACTGTGTCATTGTCACCAGCTATAATGTACCTTACTGGTGCAGCAAATGTGTTCTCTCACAACACGGGGGAAAAAACCCAATCTTAATAGTGCGGTGAAGCAAGGAAGCTGTTGTTCAAAGGCTAAGATGGAATTCAAATGCATGAATCTAAAGCAGCAATACTTAAAATGCAGTGCAGTTGATACTCAAACCGCCTGGCTCTACTTGAAAGACAGCTGAATACCTGCTGGGTTTGTTTGTTTTCCAAATGTGGCTTAGCAATAACAAACATCATATTTAGGAACCTGCAGTCTACATGCTTAAATGGTACAAAAAAGTTAGAAAATAGCAGGCACTTAGTGTAGCAAGGCAGAACAGCTCAGCACTGTCCTGTACCTCACTCTATACAAAACGCAGCGGTGTCTCCCAGTCTGTTTTACAACATATGATGTTGTAGGGCAAAGAGAGCTACGAGTCCACTATGAAAAAAAATGTATAGACTGTTGTAGTTGCTGGATAAAAGAGAAAAAAGCGGTGATGAAACTGAGACCTATCCTTGCCGAGCTAGAGAGACTGACTTCCTCTCACTAGTTTAGCAAATCTTCATTATTTTCCACACAGTAACCTACCTTCAACAAAAGTAAAGGGCATCAACTTGTGGTCCGGGCATTGTGCTGTCATGGGGTAAGATTAGGCCCTTACTTTCAAGAGGAATCTTATGCTGGAAGTCCCAAGGGAAGTAAGACATCTTACCGAAATGGGGAAAGGTGCCCCAGCATTCCCTACTGCCTAACACCTAACATTGCTGTTAGGTGCTTAGGCCCCAGAATTAATTAAAATCCTTGCACATTCTGGGAAGAGTTCCTCAATTCTGAGCAGTGCTTGTGAAAATAAGCACTTTTAGTTGGGACCACTAAATTCCAGGGTCTAGGCACCCAACAGCCATGTGTTACAATGCTCAATATTGCAACAACCAAATCTCTCCCCAAATCTAAGTTTGTGCAACTTCATCAAGGCTATGAAGTCAGGTCTTGGTTGAAGAGGAATGGTACCATAGGTATCCCAAAAGGTTATTTGACTCACTGTAATTACTGCTGGTTTTTAACTAGTTTTAACTAGTTGAAAACCAGCATTAAACTTGAGGAGTATCAAGTTTAAGGCCTCATTTCTAAGAAATGTAGGACCCTGTGCTGAGCTACAAAATGAAGTTAGCCTTACAATTCCCAAGTTCAACTCTGAAGAATCTGTGAGGTATTCCCAGAAAACTGTTTGATCCCTCATTGCTTCGGCTTTCAGGCAGACATTCAGGTTTTGGACTTCAGTGGCTCTGCAGGCCGAAGTGCCTATTCAGCGCTAATGCCTGGATCTGTTAGAATATTAAAAACACCATTACTAATCACTGCAGTCTAGCCACCGTTCAAAGATACAAGTTTGTAAGTTTTAAGGAAACAAACAAGTATTTTGAGTTGGGACACAGCTTTATTTTTTTCCCCCTTCATATGCATTATTATAGTTCAGTTATGTTTTTCAATACAAAATTCTCCCCAGTAAACAGGATATACCTCATTTTAAATAGCATTTATACATACCAACTGAATATGTTGACAGAAACTGTTCTGAGGCAATGGTTCATCATGAGAAGATCAGGTAAAAAACAACAAGATGGGTTTTTTTTAAAAAAAAAAAAAAAAAAAAGAGTTTTTTCCTATACAGTTAAAGTTCATCTTGCTCACTGCGCTCACGGGAAGAAACCCAACGAGTTACAATCAGTTCCTGAAATAAAAACCAGCAATTATTATGGAAAAAAAAGAAAAAGCTACAGATAATCAATGAGGGATGGGGATTAAGCCTTCAGCAAATTGACGTATATTATGTGACCATTGAGACATTTTAGTAGATGACTACATTTGTTCCTGAAGTGAGCTGGTGTCTCACACATTTTTCTCCATTTTTAAACATATTTTAACCTGATAGTCTCCATAGGTATCCCTGTTTCCCCATGCAAGTGCTTACATTCACAGTAGCAGCAACATTAAAATTTAGGTTAGAAGATCTCAGGTCATTAAAGAGCCTGCAATGCACTTCTCACGCCTTAGGGCACAAAGGAATCTAGTTATTTTATTGCAGCTATGCATGCAAAAACCAAAGCATGCTAAAGAGCAAGCAACAGTTCAAGGGGGCTCTTACAGTTGGCTGTCCAGCTGCCCCAAGGCAAGCTACACAGGCAAAGGAGAGAAATAATTACACACCTGAACCTTAATTCTTTTCATACATTCCGGTGTCGACATCTCTTTTTCAGTCATGTCAGATGGTCTAATCAAATAGCATAACATAAGTTCCTTTGGTAAACAGAAAACATGAATACATGAATTTCAACCGATTTCCTTCTATACAAGTTTTAGATTAATGAGAAATGCAGATACCAAGTTTCCTACAAGATGTCTTCTGCAAACCAAGTTGGGGAAAGCTGTATAATATGCGTATCTCATTTTCCTTATCAAAGCATAATACTGCTATAAGATAAACTAGAATTGTACCACAACACCTGAGCAGCATGGCTGTGAGTACGGACGCACTATGTATGAGGCTCTATCGCAGAGAAAATCTTTTGGAAACTTTCAATTTCCTTGTTCAGAAGAAAACTCTAGTAGATGGAGAGGACTTTAAAAACAGAAGTGGCAAGCAGGAAAGAAGTGTCCCTCGGGTCTGTCTTCTGTTCCTCACACAACTTTTAACATTCCTACAGGCGACAGAACTTTAATAAGCTTCTTCCAGAATTCATCTGGATATTGACAAAGGAAGCTGTTGTTTGCCTACTGGCAACTCACCATGTTCTTCAGCTGACTAGAAACAGAAGGATTCTCCTTCCAGCCTCACTCCAGCTCCCTGTTCTTTGGAACTAAACTGTACATCTATCATTTTAAAGCTATTTTAAAACTACTGTCTTACACTTACCTTAGAAGCATTAACAGTTGTTCTGTTCAATCCAGACAACGACTTCCAGCTGAGCGGTCTGCGAAGAGAACCTTCAAAACTATCATCAACTAATTCAGCAATGACAGAGTAACTGGAAAACGAAACAGATGATAGGACAATTCACAGAAAGAAAATTAACATTTTAGGAAGATCGTGACACTTAAGAATTAGAGCCTAAAAATTGTTGTTAAACAATATGCCAGGCACGCAGTAAGCAAGTTGTGAAACTTAAGTCTCCTCCTACTAGGAAAAGAGGGGAAAAGATGAAGTTGTGAATATGCTTACTGGCACTTTCCCTCCCCACCCTTCTACTGACGTTTGTAGCATTCTCTTATGAATGCCAATCTGACATTTAAAATCAATTTATTATCTAGGGGTTCAACCTGATTAGCTAATGAATAAAGACAATTATCATCCCTTAAAAGATTTTTCTCCCAAATTACATAAATTATCCATACCACATATTTTTAAAAGTCAGTATTACTAAATCAAATTACTTTCCTGAAGGCATTCATCATATGAGTGCTAAATATGCTCATTGCAACTTTTAATTTTTAACGTCTTACTACTGTTATATGAATTCAATGAAATTGTGTTATTTAGTACCTCTGCTAAAAGGACTTTTGCATTCCCAGTATGAATGCCTCTGGCAAAGTGTTTTGAGTGAAGAATATGTGCTTAACCAGTGAAGATACTAAATTTGTGTGAGAGAAATTTACTAATTTGAAAATAAGAAACTAGACAGAAACGTGAGCTTCAAACCTTGCATGATAGAAGGGGGGGCCTTTTCGATACAGCACTGAAATGAAAGAGAAACACCTTAGTTAGATAATCACAGAGTTTCCATCTAAGTTTAATACCTGGGTCCATAAATATTTTCAAATGTTTTGTAAGATTTAATTACACAAGACAAAACGTCAACACTTTTGAATTCTGCTCAGAATTAAGTTGTCCCAGCAAGTGGAGAGAGGGAAGAGACAAAAAACCCATGGGAGCAGCACGGTGATTCCGGGCAGGGAAGTGGCAGGTAAAAGATAAAGTAGAAGAGCTAAAGGACAGTTAGCAATTGCCGTGGGACAAAGTTTAGGATGGAATTTTTCTGCAACAGACTCAAGCTTTTAACACTATATTCACAACCGAAGTTGAGCCAAGTTGAGCTGGAGTACAAGTGAAAGATCACAATAAGCCATTGAATTTCTGTTCCACCCAAGCATTTTCCACAAGTTTTAGGAGATGCAAAGGGCATAAGTTAGAATCATAGAATCACAGAATCAT
>NW_009234908.1:0-18015 GCF_000690835.1 Fulmarus glacialis | reverse complement strand
TATAATAATAAAATATGTTAGAAAATAAGTCTGGAAATGCCGTCAAGTCACACAGTCTATCCTTTTTCCCAAAGAAGCTTTAACTATTCCTTGACACAGGTTGTTTTCCAAAGAATTGTTTTATAAGATGCTGTGATGGAAATTCTATTTTCTTCCTAAACCATGTGGTCTCATACTTCTCTTCAATTGACAAGCCAAGAGAGACAGCTAAAGCAGCTAATACCATTTAATTGACTTAGGGTCGGCAATTCTCCAAAATAACGGAAAAAAGCTTGGAAAACCCCCAACCCTCTTACTCTCTTCCCTCTCCTTTGCACACAAAACTTAGTGAGGATTTGTAATGTGTACACAAGGAAGTTAGGTGCCCCATTATCTTAAAAGCACTGTTGAAATTTAGTATGTTAATCCCTCAAAACTACTTTGAAAATCCTAATCTAAAGGAATGAGAGTTACTTGTTCATTAAAGGAACCATTCATTGTAACAATATTGACTGTATATTAATTTAATCCATATACTTACATTCAATTGGAATTAGTTAAATACCTAGCTACCTGCTAAGTATGAATGACTCCATAAGCATCAATGAGATTTTCAAGCGAGCGTCACAGGCAAAGCTGCTGAGGTAGAACAACAATACTTTGCCATGGAGAGCGTTCCAGACAAAAGGCTAATCACATGAAATACTTTATCACAGAAGTTCAATAAAGCAGTGAGTTCTAATAAGCTTAAGAAGTTGCTCAAGGAGAGTTTAAACAGAAAAGCAAGGTGGAATTGCACAGTTGAGGATTAATCACTTATGCAATGTATTATAAAAATTGCTATTTAATATTGAACTCGCTCCATCCTTTAAGCATTTCTTGTACAACATGTTCTAATATAAGGGTGAGTTTAAACTCCCTCTGTAGCCCTGGTCCTGCAGGGTTTGTTTAGATCTAGTCTTAGACTTGACTTACTGAGATCAGGCTATTATGTTTTTCAAGCTCTTTCTTTTATTTAGCACATCTTTGTAGATATGGTCCTTTCTGAACATTTTTCTTTAATGTCATGAACTTGTGCATTGAATTGTTTTTAAGAGCAATATGAATTAAGCATAAAGCTAATATAATTGGAATTTCAATCATTATTTAGCTGTTTTTCCCCTCTGCCCCAGAGTCTGAAACTCAATGCACAAATTTGCATTGGTAATGCAATAGTGGAAAAAGTGAAATAGTTTTAATAAATTATTCTGAAAGATATAAGATAGAGGTCAATTCCCAATTCCTTTGAACTCCATCACAGAACTCTCATTTAATTTTCTGGGAATAGAATTTGGCCCCAATCACTTACAAAATGGGATTAAACTTCTGGCTTTCTTCCCAGAACCTGGAATGAAAGTACACCCATGAAAATCTGCAGAATCATATAATATAGCTTCCCAAAGAAGGGAAAGCTTTCTATGTAGCTTTATGAAACAGATTTTTTAGTTCCTTAGATTGCCACCTTCAACATGAACCAGCATATTCTGTCATTCATAAATTAATTAAAATGCCTGAAGTCAGAAGCAATTTCTTGAACTTGCCTTGAATCTGTGGGCTTTCCACATTTAAACGTTTTTCAGCATGCATTTAAAATTGAAGAGTGAGTATGAGCAGCTATCATTTCTGTAAGACCATAATAAAGGTCAAACATTTGTTAGATTGAAAGCAACATTAATACCTTCTGAATTCTTATTAGAGAAGGTCCATCATGGTATCATTTTCTTGGAGAGTAATAGGTCAGCTGTCAAATATATCACCATGTCTGTCTCTATTTTCCTACATTCAAGTCAGGACCAAAGAGAATAGAAGGAAGTCGAAGAAATACACTTCTCAAAAGCATCGATTTGACAACTTTAATTAAAGTCACAAGTTCAAGCATATGGCAATCCATTACCTGGAAATTCTAGAGTTGATTCTTCATGGTACACTGACCTAAAGAAATTGAATTTGAGTACAGGACTGCACAAAGCATTTTTATTCTTACGTAACTACCAACTCAAAAAATCTGAATGACTTAACCCAAAAGATATTAAAGACTAGATTTCAGCTGGGGCTGACTTCTTACTCAAGAGAATTAAAGAATCACCTTCATGCGAGGCATGATACCCTGGCCTTAGACTCAAACAGGTACTCAAACAGAGAGGACCAACTCCTGGTCTGAAACAGCTGAGCATGAAAGTATGAGTAATAGGCAGAAATCTGGCTCCATTTCACCTTCACATTTACTAATTAGAGATAACTGGATGAGAGGCCAGGTAACTTGCCCCCATACCCCATTCCACACAGTGGAATGCTTCTATAGACCTGACATTTACCATTTGCGTGATAAATACTCAGTAAATGCTGAGGCAAGGATCAGGTGTCAGTAAAATCACTGTATACCATTCAAAGGCACAATCTATCCCCACCTGCAAAAACAGACCGGTAGCTCGCATAAATTGGTATAACTCCTTACAGGAGACATGGATGTGCTCTACCTACTATGATGGTTGGGTATCTCAAAGCATCGTAACATTTGGTTAATAGATTAGTATATACTTTTTAAAAAGTATTTACAATATCAGAAAAACAATAAAATAAAAAATGTAGTGGAAAGAAAGACACATTTTAGATAATGCAGTCACGCTTCTGGTTTTAAGTGTCAACAAGAGCTAGCCAAGTTACTTGTGTTTTATGTATTTGTGCATGTTGGTTTAAGAAGAACATAAAATTATGTAAGTGGAAAATATATTATTTTAACTGCAGAAGGCAAGTCAAGTGAGAAGAAAAGAAAATGGAGGAAACTACTCCTGTGTCGCTTGTCATTCAGAAGTAACTGCACCTTTTTTTAAACCAGGCCAAGATACAGAAAAGCTTGCAAGTAAAAGAGAAGGGAGGTGGGGGGGTAGGAGAGGGGCCCGAGAAAGAGGAGGCATCAAAATTCATAAGAATAAAAATGAATAAAGAATGAAAATCTGATGTCAGTGTAGCCAGAGCAAATCAGGAATAACTTCCATTTACATCAAAAGAAACTTCTCTGGTTTTACACCCATGCTAATTCAGTGAAAGTCTGAGCCACAGACATGAAAGTTAAAAGATATGAAAGTAATGAAAACAGTCAGGATTCACAGAAAAAAAAACCATGTTGTTTAAACAGGGTGCTCTTTTCTATTAGACTGTTTGATAAACAGAAGTATAGTGCCCAAAAATCACCATTGTTCTAATGGCTTCATGGGAACAACACTGATTTTTACCAAGTGAGACAGAGACAGCCTTCCTGTCTGTAACAGCAGTAAACAAAGCTCCTTGCTCTGAATTCCCACATCCAAATCCAAATATAGATACCAATATTTGCAGCTCAGTTTCCACCATGAACACAGATATTTTTAGTAGCTTATAAATAACTTATTAAAAGTTATTTGACAAAATATGAGATTATGATTTACTGTGAATATACAGTATACCGCACCTCATAGCAGCACCTAGACTCCAAAGTGTTGATAGTGGTAAATCTTATAAAGAACTTTCTAAAGCTGTGGTAAAAAGAAAAGTTCTTACTAAATGAATTTTGTTTGAGAAGGGAGGAAGAGAGAAAATTTCTCTGTATTTTAGCCACTTGATTAAAAAAGATTCTCCCCAAAATACGACAATGCTGAACTCAGATCAGATAAGCCATTTGAAGTGATTTATAGTCATGATTCACGGAATGTACAGCTGAACACATGATGACATAAATTGTAGGAACAAAGGAAAGCTTTAATGAAATGAATTAAGGTTCTGAAGACACAGCGAAAAATATTTTCTGTATTATTTAAGTATGAACATGTAGGAAATTTTTTTACCTGAATAATTTCTCGTACTGGTCTAAAATACATTTGTCACGGGTTCAGCTTCCACAGGTCTTTCACATCAGTTTCTACAGACATAAGAAACAAAATGGACATGATGGAAGTAGAGTAAAACTGATATAAGACTAATAATATGGCACAATTAAAGAGGGGGAATAGGCAATCCTAGCAGTACGCGTGTAACTGCAGAAGTATTTCCTTCTCTGAAGCACTCTCTGTGCTAGTATCCACATATAACCCAAGAATAGAAGTAATTATTTTTCTGGCTGTTAGATGTAGTAGGTATGATGTACAGTAGACATCCTCCAGGTTTTATCCAATGCTGTAAGGCCACTACAAAACTTCTGTATCTGGTACATATTAATATTATGGATTTAGGAAGAGTTTTTCCTGGTTTTAGCTGCCTACTAAAAGATTGTAGAAGACTGTATCATGTATTTAAAAATCCATTATTAATACCATATTAGCATTTTGAGTCTCTAAGGAGGTAGATGTTGTTGCAGGTTACCCACAAAGAATCTACTTTCAGTAATGAGGAGAGGAACTCTGACATCTGTCAACTGAGTAAATTCTACTGTTTTGTAAATATTGACCAAACAATCATGGTTAATGATACGACTCTCTAAGTGAATTAGACAAATGTTCCCACACGGCTATCAATTTAATTTCCCAGACTAAATTAGCTTCTTTTGTAAAGCAAAACCCTTTTAAGGAAGATAAATTGTTCCATGACATCAATGTCCATTTCAATTATGGCTTTATTCTGGTGGAGGCTGTTCTGCATAATACACCTGCTGTTCGCCTGGTTGTATTATAAGAATATACAGTGGGAACCACATGACACTAACTTTGAACATTTATATCCCATTTCTCTGAAAGATGGGATAGCTGATGTAAATAATACCCAAGCAAGTAATTACCTTTTTATACCAGCCTATACAGTCAGTTGAGCTGAAATCTCCATTGTTAGAAAATACACTGATTTAATTCACCTTGGCACACCGTGTTTCAGAACAGTGCTGGAGATAACAGCTGTCAGCTGAGCATGAGCTGGGGGCAAGAACGGGGAGCCAGAATATACCAAAAGGATACTTGCAAATGGGCAGTGAACATATCTTAAAAACAGACTGATTACCTCTCAGGAGTAATTCATGCATCAGTCTACAGCCTGCTTCAGTGGAGACAAAACTGCTTGTGATTTAGCTCAACTGGCCTCTATAAAGCAAGAAGGGAGGGGCAGGGAAGGGTTTAAATTGGTCCCATTTAAAGAAGCAGGTAACCCTTTTTCTCAAAGCTGCTCTCCCTTCAGATCTGAAATACTGCTCACTGAAGTAGGGTAGCAGCTCCCCACTTCAGTGCACTTTGGAGAGCCTGATATGGAATATGTAATGCCTTTTTATTTCTGCATGTTAGCCTTTATTGGCAGCAATTTGTCAGTTTTGAAAGACTAGAAAGGCTCCTTAAAATTAATCTCAGCCAAAGGATCACTGATTTGCATACAGTTTATGTCAAAATGTTTATGTTAAAATAAACTTTTTTGTAAGTGTCATTAAATTTTAAACTTGGTTTTGTGACAAAATGGCTATTAACTCTTTCTCCCAAGAGAGTCTTTTGCTTGATACATTCTAGTTGCATATAGTGGATGGAAGGAAAAAATCTGAGTAGGTTTTTATTCAAAATTGTAACTACTCTGCCTTTTCCCCTCAAAAGAAAGACAGCTGCTGTTTAAATGATCTGGCTTTACATGAGGAAAGAAAAAGCTTCATCACTGTTCTGCAATGTGAGTACATATATGGATTGCCCAGCAGAAACAGAGCACAGCATGAGTCCCAAAGCCCTCTTGTTACATTATGCAAAAGCAGATAGTAAAAAGGAAGAGGTTATAGAGGCAATTTGCATATTGCATTTAGCACTTAATGAAGCTCTTTTTTGAAGAGAGGGTCAGCTTTTTTAGGATATTCAGGTGACTAACTCATTGGAGTAAAGTGCCTAAATTCCTTTAAATCTCCCTTATGGTCCTCATTCTGACAATTTCATTTCAAGAACTCTGATGTTATCAGAACAAAGAAACAAGTCATATTTAGACTATGAGAAAACTTTAATGTTTATTTTTCTCTAATTGCTATGTGTCTTTCTGTATATTTGACCCCATTTTGAAAAGGCACAGTCCAAGGACCCATGCAAATAACCAAGAAGAGAGTTTGCTGTATAAGCACAGGAAACTCTGCTGAACAAAATCTTTTAGAAATTCAGTTGGGGGCTGCAACTACATCGTTGATAAGAGCTGCTTGAAACATCTTTCATACCTTAAAATACTATAGCAGTGTCCAAGCTAAGAAAATGCTCATCCCTTACAAATGCCATCACTATCACACAATTTTGCTAAGGAAACCTATCTCTTCCCTAAAAAGTCCATGCTATCTGACTTGATGAGACTGCCTGCTCCATGAATACTTTGCCACAGATCAGTTAAAGGCCTTGAATGACAATTTTATGCTGGTCCAGCATTACATGCTGTGGGAAACCATTCCTGACTGTCCTGTCCTATAGGCACTCGGTTCTAATCTCTGTGTGTTACGTATATGCCAGCACATATTGCATCCCTTCCCCTCCCAGCCCACTGACGACTGTAAATCCATTATAATTTTTAACAGAACAACCCAGCTACACACTTGGAGTGATAAAGACTTATTCTTTCAATAAGAAACCTCTTGTTAACTGTCATCTCTCAGCTGAGGTCATGTCATGTGTCAGCAGTCCATGTCATGTGTCAACTGAGTCCATGGCTGCTCTGTTCGCAGCTTGTTCTTGTGTCGTTCCTGAGCAAATCACGTGAGATGTCTGCTTTCCCCTTCTATTTACTACAGATATCGCCATCAAATTTGCAGTGTTGTTGTAAGAAAAATTTACCAGAAGTTATAAAGTATTATTGTGAATAATTGATGGCAACCCTAGGGCTGGCCAGAAAATAGAACATCTCCTCCACAACTCATTCCAACATTTATTTTCATTCTGAATCCGAATGAAAGCCAATGAATCAAAATGAATTGTACAAATCCATGTAAACTTTTCCTCATAATAAACATGATCCTATGAATCATTTAAATGAAAGTATTTCCAGCAAAAATTGATCTTTTTGTGGCCAGTTGTTATCTGGGAAAAAGGTGATGGCGGGAAGGCTGATTTATGATCACACACGATCAGATCATGGAGAGTCGGATGAAACAGTTGCTTCACCAGAGTGCCAGCCTCAGAACTCATTATTTAAATGTAAAATTATGCACTGTGTGGCTTTTACAAGGTTTATTTTTCATTTCTGCCAGCCATTACTGCAGAAACCCCTGTCCTCCTCTGCATGCCTACATACATCCACACACACACAGACCCAATACTCCCCAATTAATCAATATTGCTTTTTGACCAATTAAAGATTTGAGACATACAACATCGACAAATTTTTTCTTTAATATAATGTAGAAATTAATTTTTAGGTAATAATTTCTTTTCTTTTTAATTTTTTAAACCTCCAAGCTACCAAAATACTTTGGATGTATGGACTTGTTTATACCTCTAAAACAGAGATACTGCTGTACATTACTGATGCCATTGCTAGAAGCCAATTTAATACTTAACCTGGGTGAAGCATTATTTAATAGTTGGCATAAGGATAAGAAAGTTTTGCTTTTTTGCTTCTAATACTGACTTGAATGGTATACTGGAGAATCTTCTGTTTTGGATGGCTTCTTTGGGTTCCATTATTTTTTTTTGTTTGTTTCTTTCCCACTCAACTGGGTCAATATCTGCCTCGTTAAGTGTCTTCTGAGATTTGACCCATTTTTCTCTGAGTACTCCTCTAAGACCTCTCAAATAAAGGGATGAAAGCAGTCCAACTTGCCTTTTTCTTTTTTTTTTTTTTTTTAGGTTATCTAAATAATCTGAACAATTATCTGAACAGTTATCTGAATAATCAGGAACGATTGAATCAAGTCTCACAATATGAAAGCCCACAGAAAAAGACAGGCAAAACTTGGCTTTCAGGGGAAGTTCAAAAGACGTGTAGCTGGGATAGGGATAGTCAGCTTTCTACAGATCTGTCCAGGCTCAACATGGAAAAGGTGGCATGAAAGAACATCTTTATGCATTTTACTATGTGTAGATATAGGCAACAACTCAAAAGTCTTTTTTGATATAAAGTTCCCATAGCACTTTCATTCGTCAGAGTACAAGGAATACATGAGAAATAGTAGCCTGGCACTCACTATGCCACAACTTTGATCAAAACCAAAGAAACGCACTAATACTCTTAATGCTGAAAATTGAATGCTGCAGTTAATATACCTAGTTTCTTTTTAACATCATCAATGAATAGTAGGCTCAACATCAAATTTAAAAGGGGGCAATTTTCTTTGATTAATTGAATTGTCAAAATTAATCAGGATAATTGAAGAAATTGAAAAGGCAAGATAACATCACTAATTTGTTAAGATGGGCAATACTTCGCAGTTTTCTTTCCTGGGCCCTGTTGCACTTATCATGGATTAGCTGCCCATTGGATAAATTATATGTCTGAGTTTATCCAAATTTTCTGACATTCATAAATTCATCACTAAAACAAATTATATATGGTCATATATTACAAGCACATCAAGATCTTATAGAACATACTTTGTGGGATTTTTTTGTCACGGAACATAGAAATAGCCAGTTCTGAGTGCTTTTGCTTAGCTGACATGGGTAAACATCACTTTCTAAATTCCACTGTCATATCTGCACTTTCAAGAATGAAACTTCATGTCCTGAGACAGCTAGATAGATGTAGATATAAGCAAGGAATCTGAGTCACTGAGAAATAGAAAAGACTAACCAATACCAGAAAAAGTCTCTATTTGTGGGACAAGGAAATGCTGGTTTGAGATATGCAAAATGATGCATAAACTCTCAGAGTTATTGTTTAGAATTTTAAGCCTAGAAGAGTCAAGATCCAATTCAATATCTTTTCTCTTTTTTTCTTTTCTAAAAAGCCTACATCTCCTGCAACAATTTCAGTTTACAGATATTTGTCTCATTGTCATAAAATAAATTTTTCCAGATACTCTTTCTCCTTTTTTTTTAACAAATATTTTATTGTTTCAGTACAGGTTCAATTCTAGTGTAAATTCAAATAACATCAGCTGGATGAGTCAACAGCAGCCAAATGAAGTAAAAATCTTCTACCAGACACTCCTTTCCCCAGAGACACTGTAATAAGCAATGGCTTTTTCTGATTCTGGACATTTTATTATCTGATTGAATTTGGAAAAATATAGATGATTGTACAGATTGAATGCTTCACAACTATCCTAAAAAAACCTGGAAATCATTGCTTATTGTAACTATTTTTTCTCAAATATATCACAGTCATATCTCTAAATCTTCAAATGCCCCTTCTAAAAATTGAAACAATTTTAGTTACAGCTCCTGCATTTCCCACAGGCTACTGCTAAGCTTTTTGGAATCAGAGTTTAAACTGCACAACTTCTGGGTTTTGGCTTAGCAACAGCCATTAATTTCAGCAACGCTTTTGTGTTAATTAGTATTTGGAATTAAACACATTGCTATTAAATACTGCACTACGATTGGTTTTCTGGTTGTCCCTGAGAATGATGCTTATAGCTGTGGGCATTTTATAAATGGCTAACAGAAAACATATCATGACATTAATGCTTTGTAGTGGCAGTTGCAACTGACAGTGTAGAAGACAGCAATCCCAAATATCCAAAATATGTATCATTTAATAATTTTAGCACTGATGGGACTGTAACATTTTCAGAATTTAGATATGGATCCAGATCACAGTTTCACAGCTGACCTAAATTACTGTAATGGATCAAATTAAAACTCCGTGTCCAAATATCTGCAGCTCCTCAGACCATGACCTAATGAACCATGACCAATTCAGCAGGTCATGGCAGAATCACAAGCTCTGAATATCTATGAGTGCTCTGCAGAGACAGAGTTGTTATTTTGTTCTTTAAAATAGATGACTAAAAATATTTTCACAGCAGCTAATTGCTTAAAAGTACAGTGATTGATATGAACAACTGCAATTTTTCAAAAGCATAAGCAAAATTACTGAGAAGCTATGCTGTGATATTAAAAATAAACTTTATATAAATTGGTGTTGTGATTAATGAAAGAAATCCAGTATTGGCTTGGAGTATAGCATTTGCGTAAGATGTGAAGGGTGAAGAAAGGGTGGGACCAAGGTCAAAGAAAGTATGGACTGTCTCACATCTTACTTGACCTTTGTCTATAGTAGAAAGCATGTATAAGACATTTTAATTTTGTTTCACTACTTCAGTAGAAAACAAAAGAAAATAAAGCCCAAAGACACTACAGAGTAGCTGGGAAACTTACCTGAAACCTTTTCTATGAATCTGCTCAAGAAGAATCAGAAAAAAGAAAAAAACCAAACAACAACAACAAAAAACCCAAAACCCCCAAACAGATAAAGCAAAATGACAGCTCTCACCTTAAGTAAGCTATACCAGAAAGGAAGCCCAAATCTGCCTCATAGAAAATCCATATGAGTTAAGTATGATGGGTCAGCATAAGGGCTAGTCAAGGAGGAGAATTTAAAACAGGACAAAGAAATAAAGTCAAAATGTCTCCTGACAAGTTAGTCTAGCAAAATTGTGCACATCTGTGAGATATTTGTTCAACAGGTATAACAAAAAGCACCTAGCACTGAGTTTTGTGGGATCCTGGGATTTAGGAATGGGAATATCCAGGCTGACCAGAATGATTGTCCAGCTCTGGAGCTGAACAAGGGAAGCATTAATCATGAAATCACAGCTGGATTTTTTTTGTGGTAAAATGTATTTCATTGACTTAGTGAAACAATTACGGTGGCAGCTGCTGCACTTACCTCTAAGAAATATTAGAAATGACACTACAATCATTAAGAAAAGTTCAGGAACAAATGACATATCACTTTATAGCAACATCTGTTTTGGGGAGGAGTTGGGAGAGTGATGGAGAGGCAAAATCAAGAGAACTACATCGCATACACACAATAAATTTCTGCTTGCAAAAGCAATTTATACAGTCACTGGGAAAGCTAGAGTAGCACTGAATGTCATGGTATAAAATATCACTCCAAGGTGACACTACATGATTTGCAAGTTCAGTCTTCAGAAGAAATCCGTGTTCTACAGCCTAATTCTTTTAAAACAAACTCTGAAAATGTAACTTTTCAGGGGGTGTCTGCTCCAGGTCAGTTCCGTTTGGCAGGTGTTTGGAAAAATCCAACCTCTTCCTTCTCCCTTCAAACAAAACCAGTGACAGTAATTCCAGCACAAGCAACTGGCCATACTCTTTGGCAGATTTCCCACATGAACAAGGATGAGATTATCAGAGACATCTACAAATTCATGGATTTACATCCCATTAAAAATAAATGGGCATTGGGTGTCCAAATTCCTTTCTAAAGATGTTTGTATCTTTAGAGGTGTTTCCTGCTTTACAGTCATGACTGTTCCCAGCAGTTTCTACGCTCGTCCGTTGGCAAAACAGTGTGGCATGAACAGTGTGTTAAGATAGGCAGCTCCCACGGGACTGAACATTATGGATTTAAACTCTCAAGAAAATGGCCACTTGAGCCTGAATTTTATGATTTTCATGTGCCACAAAATACTGTAAAAATCAACATCAATGAAAGAAAGCATAACGTTTAACTAGGAAAGGGTCCTGTTGTCAGCGTTGTGATGCTTACAATTCTCTAATTGTGCAGCACTGCACACAGAGCTGTGATACATATTCTCTGGATTCTTCATATACACAGCCAGCTGGGTAAAACTTTTCATGTTATCCGTTTATTGATTAAACAGAAGCACATCTCCTTAGCTACCCTTGGTATACTGTTATCTCCTAAAAACACACAGATATGTCCCTGAAAATTTCCCCATTGCTCTGCTAGGTGACTCATACCAATTCAGGGAATAAATGAAATGGCAGCAGCACACGGGTCCCGTGCTTTCAGCCACAGCATCTCAGCACATGGAAAATGTGTTTGATGTAGGCTGAAGTGCAGAACAAGCATGCAATCTAGTATGCCTGCACATTGGTCATTAGTAATCTTCATAAATGAAACAAAACAATGCATGCTGCCTATTCACTGACTGATCAGGAGCGATTTTATATACTTTAAGTTACTGAATAAGGCAAGCTTGTACTGCACAATTTCTTAGTTTTGCACATTTAGTAAGACAGAAACGACTTAGTTAACAAGCCCACAAACTTTCCAGCGCAAGATTATACCTTATTCTCCAATGCTCAAAATTACACAAACATGAGGACTTCTTAACTGTGCTTGGAAAACATGGACTCGATGTTTTCCTTGCTAACATCAAGGCCAAGCTTTCCTACTTTACTGCAAATTCACTCTTGGATTTTCCAGAGATTATCTAAATGGAAGAAGTTCTAATATCCTGCAAAATAAAAAAATCCTAAATTTAGTATTTTTAAACAATTTATCTCCCTAACCATACTTTCTGAGCTATGGTGTTCTGCCAAATCTTCAGGCCTACTTCCACAGTAGAGAGCTCAAGTGCTTGAGAAAGGGCTCAGGAACGCAGGTGTATCAAGAACTCACATCCACGAAAGGGAGGCTTTCTGCTTCATTTCAAAAAGAAATAAAATGCAAACTCTTTGCTGCAAGCTTCTTTATCTCACCAGTGCAGGCTGCAGAGTGAGGTCAGAGTGACTCCTCACCAGAAGCAGAATTTGGATGTCAGTCTTTAAGAGAACATGAACATTTTGTTCACATTTTGATAGATTGATTCCAACTAAAAAACTGAATTTTGTTTCATTCATTTTTATCTGCTTTTTAAAACTGAAATATCTTCAGAGAACAGGAAAAACAGCTTAGTTGAGGCAGCACTTTTCATTCTCCACCTGGAGTCTTTGGGCACGTCCGGGCTTTTCTTTTCCTTATTCACCAAGTGATAGGACTGAGGAGCTCCCCACACGTCCCAGGCTTCACCCCACCCAAGACAGTGGTGACCGGTGATCCCCCTGCAGTTGACTGATGAAGGTCTCAGAGACTGTATGCCAGGACCCTGGGAAAGATGGTGGTTAGGATGAGCCTGTACTCTATTTGGAGCAAATGAGCTGGTCTCTACTGTATAGATTCTAGCAGACAACAATTTTGTTTTAATTTTAAGAAGACAGCTCTGGTTTTCTTTTGAAAGTTTCTGGTACAAAAATAATGTTCTGCATCCTCCTCTGAAAACAATGACAGATTCATTATCTCAGGAGAATCTTTAATGTGTGAGCCTTAATATAGTATCTAAACTATCTAGTCTCCTTTTCATCTAGTTTTGAAATGCTGAAATGAGCTGGCCTATTTTTCTTGGGGTTGAAATAATGTGTGTGCCTAACTTCACATAAATAAGGAAGAGAAGCAAGTTCTAAAAATCCTGAGCACATCATTCACAGCAATTCTCCTGAGCTTTTGAGAGCCGAAAACATGGAGCTGACAAAGAACGTTGCACTTTTACAAAACAAGAGCATTTATCAGCAGCTGTATTCTTTTTCTGTAACTGTTATGAGAAAATTCATTTTGCATTCCAAGTTTCTTCCATTCACTTTGCATCTGGGCAGTAAATTTCAAAGGTATATTCTCTTCTCTCTCGTCCCTCCCCCCAGAAGCTGGTGTATCCATTTTTGGATACAAACAGAAGAGCAGACTTCTCACCTCCTCTCAGATATGCATGAGAGACTTTTTCTCCTGCAGTGCTGAAAGCTTGTTCCACCTAGGACGAGAGCGATGGGGCCATCAGTCTCTCAGCTGCAAGATAATCCTCACAGCAGCATTAGTTGCAGTGTCACTTCTCTGCCTTCAGTGAGATGTCACAGTAATGAAAAATGGAAAAAAAAGTATTCTGCAACTGCAGAGGGAAGTGTAAAGGAGGAGATCTTAAACCAAGAGTCAGTTCTGGAAATGCCCGCAATTACTGCCAGCTCACCTGCTAGGGCAATTAGAGTCTGCAGTGCTGTCTACTGTTTAATGCCACAACATGTGCCCAACAGTAAATAAAGACATGAAAGATAAATTCAGCGTATGATTTATTCATAGCATTTAATGAATGAAAAATAAGAAAATTATTAGGAATTAAATTAATCATAGAAACTGAGGAAATTTGGATAAAACTCCTAGCGTTATTAGTTTTGCAGTAAACTTACTTTGGCCTTGAACAAGTCACATAAGCTCTCTGTGCCTCAGTCTCTCATCTGGTAAATAGGAATGGCACACCAGTATGCATGCTCTTTGCACATCTGGCCAGTGTGGGACCTAAACCGTTCAGACTGTGAGCTATTTCTTATTTGGGGTCACCTCTGGAGAACCATTTGGCAAGTAGAGATGCTTGCATTACATCTGAAATAGGGGTTGTAGGTCTTCCCAGCTCCTTGGTGTGGGTGCGTGTCCCTACTGCTTTCCAGTCTTACAGGAGGGAGGAGGCATGACCTTTGCTGGGCAGAAACCCCAGAGAGCGGCTCTGGGAGCGAGCATCAGTGCCTTGAACACAGAGACACAAATTAGATAGGCACAGGACCAGTAACCAGGGTATGCCTGTGGTGATCTGCTATTGTGTTTTGGAAAGTAGCCAGAGAAAAACAGCTTTCTGAGATCCAAACTCCAGGCACAATTGATTGCTAAACTGAGAATTTGAGGGCACTCCAATCTAATTGTACATACGAAAGCCAATCCTGAGCAATTTGAAAATTTGCATCTGTGTAATGCATAGCACAATGGGGCATGTATACCTAATAAAAGTAGCACTAGTAAAAAGGATTTGTAGGAATGTGAGTATCCCACTGGTTCAGAAAGTACATTAATCACTACTGTGGTAAAGTGAGAGAAAGGAGACATTCATGTGAGTTTGCAAAGATGTCAGACAAAGCATTTTCCACCTGAGAGAAAGTGAAGTGCATATGTTAGAGTACTCTCTCAGAGAATACATGAAAAGTACATCTCGGGCTCTCATTTAGGTACCTTAAGTAGTATCATGGCGAAAAAAAAAATCAGTGTTAAAAGCATATGTTTTCAAAAATACTCCAAATTACTCTATTAAAATAAAGACATGCCTCAGGAAATAGTTCCTGTTATGCATATTAATAGAGTTAAAGAACTCCTTTGTGTTTATTAGGTCTTTTTTCTCTGTGTGTTTCCTAGTGAAATCTCTGCCGTGGCTGTTTGTATGAGTCGACCGTATACACTTGTCCTGTCAGACTCTCTCCATGGTCCAGAAAGACCATGTAACTGGCACTACTGCAGTAACTTATTCACAATCACTATAGCCCCTATTGTCCCCTGTAAGACCAAAAAAAAAACGAAAGAGAGGAAAAAAAATGAAAAGGAAGAGGGCAAAAATACACATTTAGGATGAACTAATAACGAAAGTCAGACCTGACAGGTGACACCCACCCTTGCCAGCATTCCTGAAAGCAAAAGGGATGAGACAGCTTTTAATGTATGGTCTGGTGATAGAATAAAGAAAATCCAGATGAGAAGAGGTGCTAGCCAAGAGCTCCAGTCTAAAACTTTACAAGAGAGACTGCTAGGCAGTGTCATCTGGGACAGCACCACCACCACTGCCAAGCAGCCGCTCCGAGGAAGGATAACATCAGCAGTATTAATAATATTAGAAGGTTCTGGGTTTTTAATAGAGGAAATAATTCTTCGGTATCATCTGGGATTCTAGTTAGAAGCTCAAATTAGGAAGGCAGCAACCTCATAAATGAAACAAAACCAAACTTTAGAATACCTGTGTGTCCTAGACAGTTATAGGCATATATATACACACACACATATATATGAGATACGAGTATTAGATTAGATACTTGATGCTCATGAGAAGCATGAAATGGTCTCTCTCTCTCTGTCTCTCAAATGACTGAAAATGCCTGAAGTCATTGTTCCTGGGAAAGAAATACCAGGTGCTTTGTTACCACCATGCTGCTGCACTGCAATCTAGTATTTGCCAGCTCAGGTGAGCTGTATGTCTGCCCCTGCTCTCTGTCCTGGCAGGCAGCCTGAAGTTAGCCTGTACTGCTGCCAATTCAGCTCCGCTGAATGGACCTGGGCCCCATTGTGCGAGCTCTGCTTTTCTCATTCGGCAGCGAGTAGTGATAATAGGTATAATACAGGTATCCCCAAAGGTAGTGGAAAATCAAGTAGGAACTGTTAATCAAACACAATTGCAATGTCTACTAATACATTGTACAACTGTACATTGTGTAAATAACGAGTACTCCTTGACCTCATTTTTCTAGCAAGAGTTCACAACTTTCTTTTTCCTTATCCACATAACTAAAGTGAATTTCTTTTTACTTCAATAGCCAGACTCTGAAACTCACTCTCTGAACACTGCCTTACTTGACAAGACACAAAGAAATTCAATAGCCGTGTATAAGAGTCAAAAGCTAAATATATAGATATAAATCTAAATTGTTTATCTAAGTATCTTCACAGCTCTAGGACTCACTTAAAATGAAATCTAGGACAAGAGAACTCTTATATAAGCCAATTCTCGCTCCCATATTTGTAATGGAAACAGGTATTGTCTTCAATTGAATAAGCATATAAGCAAACATTATGGAGCTGTAAACTGCTATGAATAATAAAAGTCATTCCTACGAATTCATTTTTGCTGAAATCCAACAAACAAATAGCAAATAAATATTAAAGGCAGTCCAACCACAAATGCAAGCCTGTGCATAGAATCAGCTGCTGTTCACAGCTGTAAAATATTGGGGGCTCTTTTAACTATGCTGGAGAGAATAATTAAATCCAGTAGAAGAGAAATAGTTACTGTAGCAGCTATGTTCATAAATGGCATAAATCTGAACTCTTCAGGATAAAGACTTGACATGTCTTTATGTTTTCCTTGTCTCTATTTCTCCAACAGAAAGAGCATTTTCTTCTGTAAATTTCTGTAATCCACTGTGCGTAAAATAGAATGTCTCCATACCATCATTAACAGTACCATTTTGAAACACTAAACAAAAATTCCATTTGACTCAATCTATGCTTTAAAGTTCCCAAAATAAGAATTATTCCCAAAAGTGCAATCACAAGTTTTTAATCAGGACACAATTAGCAGTCACAAAGACTGTATCTACCCAATAGAGTAGATACCAACCTCGATAATGCCTACACCTGTGAATTTGTATTAGTGCTTACTTGGGTAAAGGGAGAAAACACTCAAATTCCTCCAAGAACTATTTGTCATAAAATTCTGTGTCATGATGTATGTTTCATGTAAATGAAATTCTAAGCAGGTAGACAAAGAATGGCAAGAAAGCAACATCAACTAGGTAGGTGTCTACAAGCCAACAGTATCTGACATGAATTCTATCTTTTGAAGCCTTGCATAGAACTAACTAAATTGTGCAAGACACTTGTTTAATTTTAGAAAAGCTGTTCAATATCATTAAGAAACAGAGATAGTGATTGTGATGGTGTTCTATGTATTGTTTTTTCTCGAGAGGTTTTGCAAAGATCAAAGTGCCTGTGAGCAATGGTGGCCAGGAATAAACATGACACAGAAACTCGAATTAGAGAAGCCAAAGCAGATGAAAGAGTTGGGCTGGAGGCTGGTGCTGTGTAGGGCTCCCTGTAGGAGAGCCAGGCTGCAACAGCCCCTGGCTTCCATTGGTGACAGGGGATGGTCTCCATCCCCTCCAGCTCACCTTGGAGCTGGAAAAGAATTGGCTGTTTTTCAGTGAAGAGCTGTGTCAATTAAAATAAACTTCAGAATGTGAAAAATTCAGATAGCATGTGTCTTCCCATTTCCCTTGAAGTACAAAGATTAAAAAGGAGAAATAATTAGACAAAATAAGCTAATCTGCAAGTGAAGGGAACAACTGAAAATTAAATCCCTGCCTATAGAAAGGGGTACTAAAGCATATTGGAAAGTAAATAGATTTTGGGAGAAAATGGAAGCTATGTGGCTACAAAGGTAGTATCTTGATGTGTCATAAAAATGCTAATAATCAAAATGACATTTAGAAATTACAATAATGGAAAGAGAGCACATCATATGCAATTTAAAATGTAAATTCCCTGCGAATGCAAGAAAACCCTGCAGATACTCCACAGGAAATCAAAGAGCAAAATTGAAATTAA
>NW_009234907.1:2077-4619 GCF_000690835.1 Fulmarus glacialis | reverse complement strand
TCTATGATTCTATGATTCTATGAAAGGAGAAAACAGATGATGTATTTTTGAATGAGAAACTCAGAAATGGCTGTTTCAGTCAGAGGTCTGGAAGGTACTTCCAGCCTGTGACACAGGGAGTTAAGTTCTCAGCCCAGATAATATGATTCAAACATAGATTATATCAGTTTTCATTAAAAACACCAAACCGTAGAAGACTCCTGGAGACTGACAGATCAACTGGAAGGTAAGACTAGGTCAAAAGAAGGCAGAGATCAGACACTGGTAGAAGGCACCAGTGGAGTCCAGACAAGGTGTCACTCAACAGAGCGGTTGTGCATATACACTGATATGGCCTACTACCACAGGATGTCTATCAAACTCCTTCTTAAATTTAACATTGCTTACTCCTGGCATAACCCTTGGGAAAAGTCAAAACCTGCTCCCATCCAAAATACCGTAGATGATGCCGATACAAAGGATGCCAACTGTATTCTTTGGAACACAGAAAGGATTCCGGCACATAAAATGTATGTAAGTAAATAAAACACTTTATTGAAATATTGAAAATACTTCATTGAAACACATACTGAGTGGTGACTGAATCTGTTATCTTTGAGGGAAACCCACTTATTTCGGTTCCAATATTTTATGGTGCGGTTTGCACAGCTGCCAAGTATTGAAAGCAAGTGCAAATAGTATCCCCAGATACCAAATGCATAGAAGATATTCACAGAATTCATTTTTAACACTGACAATTTGAAAATATATGATTTAATTTATTATAAACTTGGGAAAGGCTGAAAGTTAAAATACTCTCTGATAGCTAAGCAACACGCAACAATTATTCTTTTTGAGCTCACCGTCATTGACTGCTTTCACATATAGTGAGTGTAATGACCTACTTTCAGACAGTAATGCAAGGTGATATTAGCTCAGATATACCAGCAGTCTGGCAAGGGTATTTTTAACTCTAGTTGCCTTCATTTCCTACCATGGGAAGTTCATTAGAAGGATGTTACAGTTATATAACCACAATCTAGACAATTTTTTTCTTCTTTTCCTGTACACCAGTAATGTCTTTTAGTACTATGAGAATTATCCACTGCCATTTATCACCCACTGTACCTTAAAAGCTAAAACAATTTTTGAAGCCAGCTATAAAATCTGTCATAAAAAAGAACTTTCTGAAAAGCAGTAATGCAAAATAATTACAATTACAAAACAGAAACCCTAGCAGTTATTGATCAGTTTGTCTTATAGCCTTGATTCTTTTTACAAAGAAACCAAAATTGTTCAAAGAATTATTTTTTTTTCAAATTCTAATTAAATTATGTTCATTTGACTAATCTGTGCTTTATGAGCAACAGTAGTACAATAGAAATATAAATGAGCTATAGAGTAAAAGAAGCCTTTTTCAACAAAGGACCAGGCACAATGGCAAAAAAAAGAACAATCTGTAGAAATGGAAAACATATAATCTTTTGAGGAAATCTTCTCCTTATTTTCATAAGTTAACTTTCTTCTGTCCCAGAAATACCACGTTGTGTAACATGCATTAACACAGTGCACAGCAACTTGCACAAATAATACAATTTTTTTTTCATTAACTCAAGCCTGCAATTCTTACTAGTGTGCCTGACTGATATCACCCATCTTACGCTGCAAATAGGTATTATTCTAAATACCTCAATAAATCTACTCCTGAGTTACCAACAGTAACTGAGATGAAAAGCAGAGAAACATCATTGTCATTACCTCTTCCCCTTTTCCTGCTCCACAGAAGCATAAGACTTGCATTTCACAACTAATGAAGAAAGAATGAACCACAACTACCTTTTTCACAGAATCGACCAGTGAAGTGTAGTGGGCAGTCACACTGAAACGAGGTGGCCCCAGTAGGCAGAGAGAGAGAATGACAAGTCCCTCCGTTATGGCACAGTCCTTCCTGGCATACAGATGGCAATTCGGGGGAAATCTGAGAGGGCACAACAGGCTCAGGCAACTCAGGCCCGTCAGAAGAAACCATAGGAAATGCTGTCGACAGATGTGTGGGTACAGGAATCCTGAAAGGATAGAGACAACATATCAAAACAAAAAATCATGAGACCTAATTTTGCCACTACCCTTCAGCTTCATTTAAAAACAGTAGGGTTTTTTGTTTAGAAATTCAGATTATATTTAAGAAAATGTGAGTACATTAGTAATTCCCAAATCAAGTCCCCATCCTGAAATCTAGCAAAAAGATAATGAAGGTATTTTTCCCTGTGAGGGAGCAAGAAATAACCTCCACGCATGTAACACAGTTTGTACGTGCTCTCATAATTCCTTTTCGGTGGATGTCAACAATGAGGTGATAAATAAATACAGGCTTGTATTATTAAATATTTTATTGCTTGAAATTACCAAATCTCATAAGGCTGTTCTAGAAGACATGACTTCCACACAAGTAGATTAAGCATGCATATGCAGAAGGAAAATGCTGTAATACAGCAATACAGTATCTTTTAATTCATAGAAATTACTATATAGGGGGAGGGGAGAGAAAGAGATATGGATTTGT
>NW_009234907.1:0-2046 GCF_000690835.1 Fulmarus glacialis | reverse complement strand
TCCCTACAAATTTTCTTGTTTAGAATGACATTATATCTCTCTCCTCAATTTTTGAGCTCTCACATTAACTACTAGACTGATATGTTAATCAGTTGCCTCCTTTTTAATTATTTCCTATCTCAAAGTTGCCAGAAATCAGTTAGCAGTGCCACCTGTTTGTCCTAATTATAAACTCTCTTTATTACTGCTTTTTGTTTTATCCAGAGAGCCAAATTTGTGACTCACTAAAACTGTACAAGTTCAAGGCTGCCGATTTACTAACCAGAATAACATACATGCATCACACAAATTGCTATCATGCAAGCAAAGCAAAAGGAATCAAAAGTCACAAGAAGATTCATGACTATTTAATAAGCTTGCACAATTAAGATAAATTTTACATAAGAGATAGACAGTCTTCTTTCATTTTATAAAGTTCAAGAGGTTCTACTTTTTTCCAGAAATTCTAATTCTGAAATTTGGCAACAATAATCTAATAAAATACCTTACTATTTTTACCTCATTGGTAATTTTAAACTTTCTGAATATTTCTCTTATGTCTTAATGTTGTGCAAAAAAAATCAAATTAGAGAAAGGGAGTCTAGGTTGAATTGAAATGTCACTAACAAAACAGAACATAGAAATTAAATACTTCATACAATGGTTTATAGGCATCACAGCCAGTGAAAGTCAACATTTTTGGCAACGTGTTGAACATCAACAGCCAAATTCTTACTTATTTTGATGAAAATGCTGGTATAAACCTGCTTTACAAAAAATAAAATTTAAAAAATCCTATATTGGCCCCTGCTGCACCCTCCCCTGTCTCCTTGTCACTTGCTTTTTTATCAGCTAAAACTTCTGCTTCACCATATTGTAGAGGTTGGAATATGTCTTAAAAAGAAACATTTGAAAGGGATGATGTATCATGAGAATAGAGTGTGACTGCAGAAGCAAGGTAGGTGGGGACACAGCAGTGTGATGGGACACCTTCAGTGTGACTTTGCATTCTCCACTTCAGGCATCTGTCTTCTTAAAACTAGCTTCCAAATTCTTTACATATCCCGCTTAGTCATGACAACCTGAAAGCTGATTTTAATAATTTACTTTTTAAAATCCATATTTTAGAAAGTACTAATAAACTTCATAATATTCTGAAAGAAAATAATGTAACACATCCCAAGGAAGTATGTTGTCTGTAAATCTCACTATTGAAAAATCAGTTCTCTGAATTATCAATACAGCACCTGTACAAAGAAAATGATACACGCTGAGGGGCAGGTAGGAAGGAAAAGAAGCTGGACAGAGGAAGGACAGAAATAATTCAGGACAAAGTAAATATCTAAGGGGACACAGAGAAAGGCACAGTAATTGAGAAAGGAGCGGAGCCTGGAAAGAACAAAAGGGACACAGGGCTTATTTGACCGCAAAGAGGAGACGTGCAGAGCAATAATGGTAAGGGAAGCATTAGAAAGGGATACTAAAGCAGGGACGCAGACTGCATCCAAAACATAAGATAGCCAAAACACACACACCACACTATGGCAGTTAGAAATGAGGATACAGGGATTTCAAGGCAGATAAAAGCCATCCATTTTATATGAGAGAAAAGCATCCAAAAAAATGGCAGACAACAAGAAGGCTGAAAAAAATCCCTAAAAGATTTTGGAGGCTCAGGACTTGCTGGTAAGAGGCTTGGAATTTTAAGAAAATAAGTGACTTCCTGTTTATTTCCATTTACATGAATAGAATAACAACATTTCCATTTATATGAATAGAATTACAACAAAGAAATTGCTGGGTTTATAACCATCCTTTTCTCCTAAAGGAAATAACTAATATGATCTTTGTATGGGCTATTCCATTCAGAGCAGCATTAAGAGTGCACTAACGTGTGTGCTCTCCTCTACAAGGCTAGCAGAGCAAATTGAAAATTAGTCACCTGCTGCTGAGATTACAACACTGATTAAAAAAGAAATTTAAATCTTTTTTTTCTTCCCAAACATAAACTAAATGTTTGAGAAACTCTAAACTAATAGTAGGTGTCCTGGTTCCGGCTGGGACAGA
>NW_009234906.1:0-2594 GCF_000690835.1 Fulmarus glacialis | reverse complement strand
TTGGCCCTGGTGAGGCCGCACCTCGAATGGTGTTTCTAGTTTTGGGCCCCTCACTACAAGATGGACCTTGAGGTGCTGGAGCGTGTCCGGAGAAGGGCAATGAAGCTGGTGAAGGGTCTAGAGAACAAGTCTTACGAGGAGCGGCTGAGGGAACTGGGGCTGTTTAGCCCGGAGAAGAGGAGGCTGATGGGAGACCTCATCGCGCTCTCCAACTACCTGAAAGGAGGTTGATCTCTTCTGCCAAGTAACTAGCGATAGGATGAGAGGAAATGGCCTCAAGTTGCGCCAAGGGAGGTTTAGATTGGACATTAGGAAAAATGTCTTTACTGAAAGAGTGGTCAGGCTTTGGAACAGGCTGCCCAGGGTCCCTGGAAGTATTTAAAAGACATGTAGATGAGGCGCTTAGGGAAATGGTTTAGTGGGCATGGTAGTGTTGGGTTGACGGTTGGACTCGATGACCTTAGAGGTCTTTTCCAACCTTAATGATTCTATGATTCTATGATTCTATGATTATTATTATTTTCCCTTTTCTGTTCTATTAAACTGTCTTTATCTCATCCGACGAGTTTTTCTCACTCTTACCCTTCCAATTCTCTCCCTGTCCCACTGGGGGCAGGGGAGGGGAGTGAGCGAGCGGCTGCATGATATTTGGCTGCCTGCCAGGTTAAACCATGACAGTGTTCTACTGTGTTCTGAAATTGTCTATAATTTCACACTCAGTTCCTAAATTGGATCCAGAAGCCAAGAAAAAGCTTGTTCATCTCTGTTTATTTCCTTGTTTTCCAAAATGCACCCCCATAGAACCTGAGTAAAACAAAAGGATTAACTGATACGGAGCCAACTCAGCAGATGAAAACTGCAAGAATGCTGGCAGAAATGGCACCCGTCTTCCTGGGATTGACAATATAAATAATGTTAACTGCTATGCAAATTTTGTCATGAAACTGCTGTTTATTCTACAAAAATTTGAAAAGTTCATGAAGGTAGCAGCTGGTAACCATTGTTAAAGCTCTTGAGAAGCTAACTGGGAATATTAAAAGAAACTGGACTTAATGCATGCACTGATTTGTGGGTTTGTTTATTTGTTTGTTTCCCTTAAACACTTATTGAATAACTGCAGATGTGTTTCTAGAAAAGTACCTTAAATATTTAAAAGGATGAAAATTTACAAATAGCACACATAAAACCTTAATGTATCTTGGAATAACAGAGGCAGTAACACATATTTACTATAAATAATGATCAGCACACTCATGTATTTTAGGAAAAAAACAGAACAAATGGTGACGTACCTCAGACAGTTGTCTGACATTTGAGAAAGGCTTATTCTCCCATCTACATATTTTGTCAATGGCCCATTTCATAATAGAAATTCACTTCTCTGTCCTGCTCTTCCACTCATCTGCAACATTTTTTGGAGCTATTAGATGGGTAGTTTCTAAATAAGTTACTTGGGAGGAGGCTGGAGGTGGGTGTTTTTTGAGAAGTGCAAGCAGTTGGTGTATAAATTGTATGAGTCTCATGGATGTGTAAATGTCCTTTTATGATTTTCCTCCAAAGACATTTGCCATCACAGAGCATAGTGCCATAAATTCTATGTGTATCTCCTATGTACAACAGTGGGTGAAGTTGTGACAGTGACATACCTTTTTAGAAACGCTAGGTCTAGAAATATCATCCATACATAACAGCAAGAGAAGGAGAAGATAATTCCTACTGCTCCTGCAGGAGTCAGGATCAGAGAAGAGACTAGTAGGAGTGAAATTGTGGTGGGAGTTTGTTGCAGACCACCTGATCAGAGCAAAGACCTGGATGAAGCTTTCCTTAAACAATTTCAAGAAGCTTCTGTATCAGTGACCCTGGCTCTCATGGGGAAATTTTCCCTCCCTGATGCCTGTTGGAAGGGCAAAAACAGTGAATGCAAGCAATCACAAAGATTTCTGGAGGGTATCAGAATCACAAAATCACAGAATGGCTGAGGTTGGAAGGGACCTCTGGAGATCACCTGGTCCACTCCACCTTGCTTAAGCAGAGTCACCTCAAAAAGGTTGCCCAGGACTATATCCAGATGGCTTTTGAATATCTCCAAGGATAGAGATTCCTTTTCATTCTAATAAAAAGTTGTCAGAGATAACTTTTTGACACAGGTACTGGATTGTCAAACCAAAGGTGACACATAGCTGGATTTGCTATGCAGTAACAAGGGAGAACTGCTCAGCGACTGCCTTGTCAGTAGCAACCATGAAATACTGGAGTTCAAAATCATAAGAGAGTGAGGAAGGCAAGTGCGGACTTGGGTATTGGGAGAGCAGACTTCAGCTTCCTCAGGAAAGTGGTAAGTGGGATCCCAGGGGATGCAGCTCTGCAGAGCAAAGGAGCCCAGGAAAGCTGTCAGGTCTTTAAGGGCAGAATCCTCCAAGTGCAAAACCAATCCATTCCAGTACACAGGACAACAAGCAGATGTATCGAGAGACTGCCCTGACTGAACAGGGAGCTCATAGCAGAGCTCCGATGCAAAAAGACAGCAGAGACAGAATACAGAGGATGAACATAGAAACTGGCAGCTGGAGATCATAGAATCATAGAATCATAGA
>NW_009234905.1:0-9473 GCF_000690835.1 Fulmarus glacialis | reverse complement strand
TCGCCTGTCCCTTCTGAAGAGCTTATAGTGCCATCCACTGCAGCACTCCAGTCTTGAGACTCATCCCACCATGTTTCCGTGATGGCGACTAAGTCGTAGCTACCCCGCTGCACAATGGCTTCCAGCTCCTCCTGTTTGCCGCCCATGCTGCGTGCATTGGTGTAGATGCACTTGAGCTGGGCTACTGATTTCTCTCCTGACATTGGCGTTTCGCCCCTCGGCTCTTCTGTAGTGAGCCTGGTTTCATCCCCTTCCCCCTTGGAATCTAGTTTAAAGCCCTCATATTTTCATCTTCCTTTGATTTGTACTCTGTCAAACTGGAACCAACACATTTTAAAAGAGCCTTGTTTAATTTATAGCCAACTGATCTTTTTAAAACACGCCATGATGAATAACACGTAACAGAATAAAACCTTGAGCAGGAAAAAGACACTCCTATATTCTGGAGATTAAAATTCAGTTGCCAGAACTATTTTGATATTGTGGCACGCAGATACTTAATTCCAGATCAGCAATACAGAACAACCTCTTTCGTGTGAAGCAGTTGATATAGACAAGCAAGACCTAAAAAAAGTCATAGAGGAAAAGGAAGATATAGTTCCTTTACCTGTGCTAAAGAGAGGAAATTTAAGGTTCACATACCCTCTGGTCACATATTTCTGAAATACTGGCTGATTGATTCAGGTAGGTATTTATAAAAGCGGAAAAGCAATGGCATTACAGCCTATACAAGGATGATGCTTTCTTTAGGAAGGAAGCCATAAGAGAAAATACAAAGATAAGTTCAGTAAGTAAATTAATCTGTTAGAGCATCTGCCTGTATTTTTTTATTGAGAGAGAGAGACAGAAAGAGACAGACAAAACAGAAGATCCAAAGAGAAGACACCTCTCCAGATGCAGAGTAACCTAAAAATAAATTAGGACAGCATCACAAGTTACCAGTTCCCTAGACTGACTTTGAATTTCCCAGGCCCTTTCAATGCAGCCCATATGAAATCCATGCAACTCAAACAGGTTCCAGGCAGTCTCTTCTACCTCTTGACTATGCAACCTTTTGGGGAGAAAAGCTATTCAATCTCTTTTTTCAAAAGGGAAATCTGAAAACATGTCATTCTACGTGTTGTGTGTGTGTTTCTGGAATGTGGATGAATGATGTCCTAGGTGAAAACACTGCAGTTCTATTTACCTGACAGAGCAGAGCCTCAATGAAGTACTGCATATCCAACATACGTGTGCGCAGAGCCTCTTCACGTGCTGGTTTTGCTTTTCCAGAAATCAGGAGCAATGAAGACAACCATGCAAAGAACGCCTCTTCCCAAAATCTGCCAGGATCCAAGGGTACCTATGAGCTCTGGCTCAGCACCAGCCTCCTCTGGCTCCTGCAGAGTGACTCAACCGTTCTTACGCACAGCCTGCCTGGGCACCGCACCCCACAGACAGGCATGCCCCTTTCTGAGCCCAGCCGAGTGGGAAGCTTGCTTCAAAGGCACTCGAGTGCCTCGACGAAGAGCCAGCCAGGTTGCAGCATGGGCAGCAATACCTAAGTCTGCCACACAGACATTCACTCTATCCTGATCTACGGAAATATATTTGCACCATGTCCCCAAAAGTATTCTGTAGTACATTATCTGTCTCTAATTACTTCACAGGATAAAATCCAGCTATTCCAACTATTAATTATCTGTCCAATCGTGAAGAAAAAAATCAAATATTTTGGTACACCAATTATTAAACTGTGGCACAATTTTAGGTCAGACTTATTTCATATCATGTTAATATAATTTAAAAATCTTAACATAAGGTGTTTTTATCCGCTCTTACATAATTCCATAGTTGCACAAGTATGTTTTGTACGAAGAAAAACTCACTAGAATATGTAAGTTCATGGTGGTTGTTTGCCTAAAAACCAATATGAACTAAATCTAATGCCTAATTTTTTGGGCTACTTCTTGGCCAACTTGTGTTTTTATATAAACAAATGGAGGATTTTTAAGTTTATTAGTTCTTACAGTTCACCAGTATCTCTTAGTCAGCTTTAAAATAGATGTTAACCACACAGAATCACAGAATTGTTAAGGTTGGAAAGGATGTTATATCTATATTTCATACATTACATACTTACATATAAGTATTTTTATACAATATCTTCTCCTGTTAGATCGTAGCATATTGTTTTCATGTTGATTGACAAACATAGTCATGTGATTTAAGTAAGACTTAAATCTTACTTAAGTAAGATTTTACAACGTTCTAGAGGTTTTGAAATTATTACCTGTAACTTGTAAAGCAAAATAAACCAAATTATTAACTACAGATGAAAATTTGCTCAGAAAAAGGAGACACCAAAATGAGAGAAAATGAAAGAAATACATGTGAAAATATTTCCACCTAATGATCAGCCTGCGTAGTGAGCTAAACTCCAAAGGAGTGGAGAAAAAGGAAGAAAAAAAACCCACCAGATTGGAAACACAAATTTCAGTCAGGGAGAAGTTAAGTGTCCTTACTTCCGTCCACTTACTTAAGTGAACCTTACTTTTTTTACAGTCTTAATTAATATGTAATTAATAAGGACTTCAAACAAGAACTAACGTAGACGTGCTAAAATGCCTGGATGCAAGTGATATGCATTATTCCTGTGAAACCAAAGAAATTATGACTCATCTCCCTGTTTACATAGAGCCAGGAGGCCATGGAGAAACACTACAAGAACGTCTAGGGCATCAAATCACATGTCTAACAGGAAGATAAGTATCCTTAATTCCTATCTATGAAGAAATCGATCAAGGACATTAGGTGAGAGGAAAAACTTAAAGAAATACCTGCAGGTAACACAACCAACTCCCAGGGAAGGCAAGTGTCATCAAGAAGAAAACAGCTCCCAAAAATAAGGAAATCAGAAATACTCACTAAAATATATAAACAGAGTTATTTCTCCATTATTCTCCATTTCTATACCCAAGCAATATTCAACACCAAAGAGCCGGAACAAGAATTCAGGACAAGCAGTTAGGCACTCAGAACAGAAGCTTCGAAGTAGCTGATTAGATCAGGCTGACAAAACCTGACTAGATCTCAGGTGACTCACTGACGGAGCAGAGTTGGAAAAATGATAAGAAAGACAGTGATTATATCCAACATATCACATTCATGGATCAGTGCTGCATAGTCGTAAACTGAAAATGTAGGCTTCCTAAAATTCCCTGAAAAGAAAGGGAACTTGGAAATACTTGCACAAAGCTCCCAAATTCTATGTGTCAGTCATACATAAAAAAAATAAAGAACCAGTACCATTGCCAGAAACCTGAAGAACACCTCCAACACATAAGGTAAAAGTACAGGATCTAAAACACGTGACTTGATGCTGAAACAGGAGAGCATTTTAAAAAAAGATAGAATTCAGATGGACATAAACCTTAATGGCTCCGATAAATTAAGAGAGTAGTATGAGGATCTTAAGTCACAGAAGAGCTACGTCACGATACGAAACCCACAGCAGAGATGATGACAGTGAAAACACAAACAGAATTTGCTGAAGTACTTTATAGCAAGTGTAAGTATAAAATCCTGCACAGAGCTATGTGCATAGCCCCTTCAAAATACACTAGCCTGTGCCCAGATACATAAACAGACAAAACAGAAATTTCTCAAAATTATTTCTGATGGGATTTGTCTCACACTTTACAGAGCATTATAACTTTTTCAGCCTCACCTTAGAGAGCTGAGCTGCTTGTTGACTTGTCTACATGGTGGTTTGCACACTATGTACTAGAAACATAACATGATAAAACCAGCTTCTTCAGACGAAGCCGTTTAAAACAACGAACCATCCTGCCCACCTCTACTAGGTGCTGGTTCCAAGAAAAGAAAGGAGAGGCCCTTGTCGGTGAGTTTACCAGCAGAATGGGCCTGACAGCTTCTACCAACAAAAGAGTAAATGGAGGCAGACAAGCCAGATACTACTATATGGTTCCAAAGCCAAGTGACACAGAGTTGCCACATCCATACTCCAACGCACTTGACTGTGGGTCTCCTCCATGTCCCATGTGGTGTCCCTAAGAAATCATAATCTCTAGGCTCTCCCCCATTTAAAAGCATCTGAAATAACGCGAGGGCTGAACTACAGCCCAAGGCGGTGTTTTCACAGCATGAAACCTAGGTCTGTGTTGCACACCCCAGCATGTTGATTAAGGGTATGCAGCTGTTCCTGAGCTAGCAAAGGCTAGTAATGTACTCCACCGGCAGCCAAACCTGGTGCTGTGATGTTCATACTACATGCGAGGACTGGTTCCTGGCACATTATTCCTCAAACAGTTCCCAGGTACAATATAGGAGAGCACTAGCTAGCATGAACCACATCCACGCCAGAAAACCTTGCTAATAATTAAGCCATAGGCTCTATCAGCAGTGCAGTGGTTGAGCTCACACCCAGGTCTTACTCTTTTTAGCAGTATAAATTTAGTCAGACTGTCTCCACCAAACAACTCCGAATTCCAGATTCCTCCTCCCTCCTGAGCCATCACACTAATTACACTAGACTACAAGGACATAGAGAAGCAGGCTCCTCCTCCATCCTCACACCGCTATGCAACTGGAATATGCAGCTTCTAAACACAAAAGCACATCTGAGTAACTACCACTATGTTATTCTCTTAGTATGAGTAACACAAATGTATCAGCATAAAAATGTTCCACAATTATTGCTATGTACGTTTCTGTAGAGCTGCAAAAGTTTTTGTTAGTCTTTTTCCAACAGTGAGGAAGTTTTCTCCCCTCTCCACCTTGCACAAACACATTCAGCAGGGATCCCCGTGGTCCATGCAGGTTCTTGCAGAACAGTGTCTTCCTCCTCTATGCACACACCTCAGGTACTTACAACTTCATTATCTAGGCTTCAGACTTGTTCCTGTCATGAAAACGGTATTAACTAAAATTCTGTCTCTAGAATAGAATAGCAGAAAAGTGCAGGAATCAGGAGTATTACTGTATCTCACAGAAGCTTTTGACATCAGTCAGGCTGTGTCATTTATTTGTACAAGTAGATATGTTAGGAAGTCCTTCCTTTTTCAATAGATTTGTATTTACCAGACTCTTGTTCCCACAGAGACCTCAGGTACAGTGTATCATTATACTCCACGGGATCACATCTTTTCCCCCTCAAGAAATTTTAAGAGAAAACTGGGAGGAGATACCTGCTTAGACATCATCATTTTTGACAGCTAAACAGAATTTCCATATTGACTCTTTCAGAGATAAAACAATCTTTTCAAACCAGCATTCAGTTAGCTGAGTTAAAAAGTCCAAAAAAGAAAGCATGCGGGAAAGAAAATTAATTCCTTCACATAAGGTCCCTGCTGACCGCTCAAACCATTAGCTGGGAATTTGAGAAACTGCTTCCTATTCCTTCTGGCCGTATAAAAGCTCCAAACCAGTGTAACACCAGCTAATGCACCAGCTTACACAATTCTGGAGCATAGCTTCCAACTATGAACTCCGACTGTGAAGGAAACTGCAACAACAAAACAAGTGCCTGCTCATACAGGTTGACTACATAGCAGCAACATCTGTAGATAAGAAAAAAAGAGAAGAAAAGTAAACAAAGAAAAAAAGTCTTAATGGAAGGATCACAACCGAACTTAAGAGATACTACAAGAAAGAAATCATAACGTACACACTTTGCTTGGCACAGGATTTAAAAAATACCCGAAGAGCAGGCTGCGCAATTCCTAGGCAGTTCCTAGGCACAACCGCGAATCTAAAGCAGGAGTAAGAAGCCTCCACACCACCTTGCCTTCACAGATCCAGGCTTGATTCAGTTTTAGTTTTCATGCAGGTCCTGTGATGAACAGTTGTACACATGCATAGGCACACAAAACCAAGTATTCAATTATAAGAGACTTCATGGGTACATTTAACTTTTTTTACTGGGAGTGAAATGCATTCCTGAAATAAAATTTTAAGCTTAAACCAGTTATCCACTAAATTAAACTTTACTGAACACAGATGTCAAAAATGTTCATAATTTTTGTATTTCTTTCTAAGAAAAGCAAAGTTTGCTTGTCAAAGGTAATCATATTTATGCTGACAATGATCAGCCACTGAATACAAATGATGCCTTCCACAAACAAACAGAAAGATTTCTCTTTTTGATCAGTTGTTATGAAGACAAATGTTGATAACTGCGTATTAATATTTCTCTACAAGAGCCAAAGTCAGATGACTCAAAGTAGGAATGCCCAACCTCCAGCCCTGAGGCTACATGTTGCCGGCCAGAACAACTTCATTGGGCTCATAGCCAGTTTACAGCAACCCGCTTTCCCTTCGGTCTCACATTAGTAACTGCTGGTTCTCGGCTTCCTGATTTCTTAGGGGCAGAGGGGACCGCAATTTCACTTGTAAGCACTTTCCAAAAGCAGCAGTATTAGGTAGTGTACGCGCAACATAGCTGAATCAGATTTGCTGAGCATGTGCAGATCCTTTGGGAATGTAAAACCCACTGAACATGCATGGATCAGCAGCACTACACATAGGCACACATATACTAAATTTGCTTACATGAGAGGAGAGGGGGAGGATTTTGGCAGAGAAACCTATGCTGCTACAACAGTGTCTATGACATAAGCCCATTCAGCTGAGAAATCCAGACGCCACTGTTTCAAAACTCAGTTTCTATTAAAAAACACACACACACACAATTTAATTAAAAACAAGTAATCTCATTTTTGCAAAACAATTCATTCAGTGTCTTGAAGGCCTCCAGTTATACCAGACAAGACCACCATGCAAAATTATTACTCCTAAACTCAGAAAAGTTACCTTGCGGATTAATTAAAAAGTTACTACATGCGGTGTGTTTTTTTTTTCCAGTCTCCAATAATACAGACAAAAAGCATTTAAAGAAAATTAAGACTGTGAACCAATTCAGAACAGGTCAGAACGTTGTTGACTTACGCAACTTTCAAATTCTTACAACTACATGCATCATGGGACTGCCTTTCCTGACATCATCACATGATATATTTTTCCACAAGATCTCTCATGTGGAACGCAAAGAAGAGTACTCAGTAAGTAGCATTCAGCATTTTGTGTTTGCTTGTTTTTCACAAAGTGGCCACCATGCCTTATTTACTGCTATTCACATACTCAAACTGCACTGAAGACATGCCCGTATTTGCTAGAAACTACTGAGTGATGGCCTGTTCACACGTGATCATGGAAAGATGGAATTCCTGTGTTCCTGTTTTCCTGTGTGATCACAGGAATAAGCCGGGTCTCCCAAGCCATCCCAAGCATGGCAGTTAAACATCTGAAGCACCTGGTTCATGTCATGAGCTGTACAGTGCAGCAAATTCCCTGCAACTGATGTCACTTACTTTAAAAATACTGTACACAAGACCTATTTTAGATGCAAATATACTTATTGAATTTGAAAACTTTTTAATCCCTTTTTATGGGATCCATTTCAGACATACAATAAAATTTCCTCATGAGTCTTTCTGTTGCATTCGTTATTATTTCCTAAGTGCTTTGTGAATACTAACAACTGTTTTCATACCATCTCTGTGAGATGGATCATGTTAATCAGCAAATAGAAAACCCAAGATCAGTATTATCTGGTAACTTCACTGTCAGAGTCTTACTATCTGATTCTGCAGAATAACATACAACTTCATATCCTCAAACACGGCTCCTCCTAATTTACATATTTCTGTATTTTAATCACATTTTATTTACTTTCTTTTTAAAACAACACTGATATTATAATCATGTTATGTAAAATACTACTTGGCCTAACATCTGAAGAAATATAGCATAAAAAAATAAAACATGTCTTGATACATTTGGGCATGCCCTGTAGCACAACTGAGTTTTTTCCATGAACAGAAATTAACACAAAGTAACATCATGACAATAGGCTAATAAAAGATTAATTCTTACTCTTGAATGCATGCACACAGTTGTTCTTTGCAAGAACTATATGAAACCTAGATGCAAAACATCTTTGAAAAGTTGTTGTCAGGTACGAATAGATACGAGAATCATTACCATATACTTTGGATAATGAAAGTGATTGTAAAACAATGCTGTATGACATTACACTGCTGTGCAAAATAAAAAGCCAGGAAATGCAAAATAGACAAGTATAAACTACAATACAAACTGAGAAACTTATTTGGCAGCATATTCTTGGCATAAGATTCAAGTACAAGGCTCTAGGGAAGTTTATCTCAAGCAGGTTTTCGGCTCTGTTTCCTAACGGAGATGTACGTAATACTTCAGTTCCCTGCATTCCTCGCATTTTGTCACTAGAGACTTTTATTCCCTAACTTCATGTTATTTACTGTTTTCAGCATAGCTTATAAGGTGCCTCTATTAAATATTTACAGCTTTGTAACACTGGCATATATCACTGCTTCAGAAAATCTCAATGTGTTGGGTCACATCTAAAGTAAAGGATGGTATTTAAGCAATGAGAACTGCACCAGAGCACTTCTGTGGGAATATCTTTGGACCACGTTCCTTTTAGAAATGGCCTGCAATGTTCTGGTGAAACGTTAAGCTTTTTTAGAACAAAAGGTTAAAAAAAGATCAGATGCGGTTTTCCTTCAATTTTCATAGTCTCTTGGATGACTTACAACTAAATGCACAAGTCATAACTAAATGGTCATGATAATAAATCAAGTTTAGATGACTTCACCAGCCATCTAACCTATTCACTACTGAAGATAATGACGATGAACCCAATCTGCTGTGGCACAATTTTATAATTATACCATTAGGTGAATGCTGATTACGTAGACATTTCATCCTATCCTCACCTCCAATCAACTGGAAGGATTCTTTCAAAGGTACTGGGTAATTTCTACACTAAACAGAATGATTACCCAAGCATCTATCACAAGCTAATCTCTTGCAGAGAACAAAAACCTGCATTGCTGCTACAGAGAGGAGTGAGAGCAATCCAAGACATGGCAATACTACTGTGTATGCAAGTCAGTGTTGTGAGTTGAAAATTAGAGCAACTTCTCTTTTTGTTGTTTTGGATTAACAGCTCCACAGGAATTCAGTACTAGGGTCAAGCTTTAGCCTGTCTCTAACGCACATAACTTGAATTTATTTCAAGAATATGATACAACATATAGTATAAAGACAAGGTTCAGTGCTAAAAATGAAGTGACATTTTTTGTCTAGCAAATTTGTCTAGTGTTGTTGACTGTGGCTGTTCATGTCTCAAATGTATCTCACAAAGTTGTATCTTGTATAAAACAATTTGGTAAGACTCAACATCTTAAAATTTCTTGAACTTGTTGTTGCTGCACAACCTAAGAGCAATACAGGGACTCCAAGAAATGCCCATTACAATTGCAAACTGTCGTGGTTTAACCTGGCAGGCAGCCAAATACCATGCAGCCGCTCACTCACTCCCCCCCACCCCGCCACCCCCAATGAGATGGGGAGAGAATCGGAAGGGTAAG
>NW_009234904.1:0-2153 GCF_000690835.1 Fulmarus glacialis | reverse complement strand
CCTGAGGATAACTGCTCTGACTATTATTACCTTTGTGGTATAAAAGTACATCACCAAAGCTGATGGTATTGCTTCTTTTTTTTTTTTCTTTTTTTCTTTTTCTTTTGCTTGTTTTTTGTTTTACCCTACGTAAGTTGATTCATCTTTTCTCAGTGTTCATGATGTTTTTGTGGGCTGATGTCTTTATATTTTTTCTGAAGACAATGTCACCTTTTTTTTGTCTCTGGGACAATACAGTATTCTTTGGTTGTGGATTTTTTTCTGCTATTTTTATTCTATCCTTTCTTCTGTTATTTTTTGTCTCTGCCTTACCTTTTTACCTCCCGTTTCCTTCCTCTGTGCCTTCCCTCATTCACAACTTTAGACTGTGTAATGCTGGAAGTTACTACAAATGACACCTTCTTCCCATCACTGTCCAAAGATCAAAGATTTTATTTTGGTTTATTTTTCTCTGACATTCTTTCTTCCTACTACTTTGCTAACAGAGCAAAAAGCAACAACAATTGTTATAGATCTGAAAGTGTTGTCCCCTCTAGCTATATGCTTCTCCAGGTATTTACAGGAGTGAGAGAGGAAGGGTGTCTCTCAGGATTGAAATTAAAAACCTAGAATTGGTATTATCTTATGTTATTTATTGATTATGAGTTCTTCAAGTGGCACATACACAATGGCTATGTCCATACTGCACACAAGGACAAGACCAGGGATGTGCCAGCCTTTTGAATGCCCAGAAAAGGAACCATCTGGCGCATATGCTATAGCAGAACAAAAGTGTAACCCACACAATGGGTACAATCAAGGAAAAGGATTACAGTGTGATCAGTGATGTTCAGTGACATCTTAGTGTGCCTGCTACACCTAGTGAGAAGGCCAGACAACAACTGATAAAGAAGATGCTTGGGATCAAAAGTAAAAGAAACTTTTTGGGTTTTATCTTGTTAGAGCAAAGCTGCTGTACAGAAAGTTATGTAGACCAAGAAATGTGTAGGCCATAAAAGTGGGAAGAAGGCATTTGCTACATGTTTTGCATGCTCTTAAAGCTCCCTATGTTATCCATATTATTAATTTAACTATGCTTAAGATTCTGAATGACCAATAAATTAGATATCTCACTGCAATTAAATACCATCCTCTTTCTTCTATCTGAGTTTTATAATACGAACAGATTGAGCTGTTTGAGAGTAATGAAACAAGAGAGTGAGATTATTTCTTTTTAATTAATTCTGTTATGGAGCTTGCTTTACAATTTATAAGCATCAGGTGTTCCAGATTGGCTATCTAGAAGAGTTCAGTTAATAGTGGTGGTGTTTTGAATGGTAATTAGAGCAATACTATTCCTGAGACATAACCCATATAAAAGGTTTCTTAAAGTAAAACTCAATAAACCATGTGTGAGTAGGTGTTAAATATGTGTATGAAAGTAGAAGGTAGCTAAGGCAAGCTGTTTTCCCACAGTTTGAACTTTGGTGAACAAGTCCCTAAAGACTCTTATAAAATATGCAGATATATCTCTCAGGTCACCTTTGATAATTAAAGGTGATTTGTTATCTAACTTTCTCTTAAAACAATATTCTAATACTGCCTCTAGATGGTCAGAATATCTCAGTGCACCAGAAGTGTTCTATTGTTTTGTACAAAAAAAAGCAACTGACTTCATCTATATCACCAACCTGCTGAGAATTTGCTAACTGAGACTCCTTAGCTTTCTAAAAGAAAAATCTAACTTCTAAAGTAAGCCAGGACACTTCTGATATTACCAGGAATGGCTGGAATTGCAAAAACCGATCCTATAGAGAAATATTGATCTTGAGATCTTGAATCAGATGTGTATTTTTGACTGGGATCCAAAATAACTTAATTTCTTAAAAACTGAAAACTCATCATACTAGATTTATATATTATATGCTAATTAAAAAAAAAAGAAAAAATAATGAAGTTATTGGACATCTTCTTCCATGTATTGCTCCATTTTTCTCTTTGATTATTCCCTGAAAGTAAGACTGATATTTTAATCCCCTTTCTAAGACATGTAAAAATAACAGATTGTATTGGTAATTAGCATTTGGGATTACAGAAATGACATTAAATTCTACGTTATTAAAGACAAATGTGAATTCTTAATTTACATATCATAGAATCACAGAATCATAGAA
>NW_009234903.1:0-6276 GCF_000690835.1 Fulmarus glacialis | reverse complement strand
GTGCGAATGAGATGGGGAGCTGCTGCCCAGAAGCACGTATGGCATTGACACGTAACGCTTGTCCCTTTAATCTCTCGTCTGTGCCCAGTTATGCAATTCTAATTCCACTTTTAATTTCCTTTTGTAGCAGTTCAATGCTGACTTACTCCCAGAAAAGTAGTAAACCGAGGTGAGGACTAATTAATGTCCAAATGTAGACTCCGTAGCCCTCTCATTCAACCCTGCAGGTCTTCTCAGACAAAACTGTGGAGAAAAAGGCACTGTAGTGCCAAGTGGGTATAAAGTCAATTAAACTACTAGTGATTACCTGCACGCTTCATTTTAGATACTCTGAGTTCCAGGGCAAATCCCGTTTATCCCAGTGGACATCCCAACCTATGCCAGCCAAAGGGAATACCCAGTGTATTTAATTGCTGTCCCAGGATTTTTATAACTTAAAAATGTTTATTCTTTTCAATTTTGCCTTTCTCTTTTTGTCCTTGTTTGCCACCTTGCCCAAAAACAATGCAAAGTCTTGCCAAGAGTTAGGATTCGCACTTCAGAAAAATCCCCCTGCTCATGTGGTGTGCCAGTCTTTTCTTCCCTCCCTCCAAGGCCCTCTGCCCTCCCGGATGAAGGATCTGTGAAAAAGGCCATGTGAGAAAGCTCATGTGCAGTCTGGGTTCTGCTATCGAGTGGTTTGATTTTGGCTCAATGCAGGGCCGGGCTGGGACAGCTATACTTAAGTGCTTTGCCAGGACACCTAGAAGGAAAGCTGCTCAGAAAGACAGTAGATAGGAGCAATCCCTAGAAGAGCAGGAGAAGCAGGAGACAGCTCTTCCTGGGGTGGAGCGGAGGGCAGGCTCTCGGTTCCCCAGCGAGGTACAGATTACCCACATTACACAACGTGTGCAGCAGCTCAGCCAGCGCCACATACCCGCAGGGATACTAGGCCATCCCCAGAAAGCTTTGCTTACACATTTGAATCAACCTTCCCCTGCCCAGCCTTGGCAGTGATGAAGGCAGAGTGGAGGAAGGAGTTGAGCAAAGTAAGAGGGACACCACAGAAAGGTGCTTGAGAAGCTGACTTTCGTCTTCGTGTGGCTAAAGTCACTGGAGTGAATATGTGTGTGTGTTACACACCCAAGAAATAAAAGAGAAGAAGCCTGGCCCAAAAGCCAAAGCATTATCTGAAGACTGGAGACATCTTTGTACAGACTCCAGGTGGGATGTTAAGCACAGGCATCTACTGCTGTTAGCACCCTTGGCCTCCGGCTATGGAACTGAAGGAGTACGGGGTCTCTCACAGAGCCTGTGTCGGATGTGCCAGGCATGTGTGGATGGCTCACGCTACCCGAAGGGGTCTCAAATGGCACTGGAGGCATGAGGTAACTCAGTCATGCCATCCCTGTCTGAGCTTGGGTGAGTCATGTTTCTCTGCACCTCAGTTTCTCTGCATGTAAAATGGGACTCCCCTATCCCGTAGAGGCAGAATCAAATAAACTGGGAGGGTATTTGTTAGGATGTTACGGGGAAGGGATGGGGGATCAGCAAGTTTATGAGAGGTTCATCATAAACTACGAAGCCATGAACAACTGCAGGTTTGCCTGCCATACAAGCCATCCTGGTTTTGAGTCATGCTGCAGCCAGCAGAGGCATTTGAGCAAGAAGCTGCTGGTGAGCCAGTCTTCCTGAGGAGCCCTTTGTTTAAAAGCATTGATTAAAACTAGCATCCCTTCGTTGACATTCTGGATTCGCCCAGAGCCCTGTCTCTTACTCCCTGTTCCTGCCTCTTCACTGAGGCGGAGGCGGAGGAGGGATGTCTGACCCACCTGCGCTGGTCAGCAGCTGGAACACCATCCTCTTTGTTTCCCCCGCACTCCCTTCTGAGCTGGAACACCATCCTCTTTGTTTCCCCGCACTCCCTTCCGTATCAGTGGCCAAAGCTTCAGTCTTCTCTCTTCTTCCCTCCATCCAAATTTCTGCTGCCTTCATTTAAACTCTCTCCTGAATGTCCTGCCTAGCTGCCTTTAACTTTTCTACACAGAACCAAACATTTCAGAGCTGATTTCACAGTTCTTAGTGGTGCAGAAATGTCATATGACAGAGAGATGACTGCCAAATGTCAGCCAATTTTCACATCATGGATTGGCAGAACACAGAGATGCTCGGAGAGAGGAGACACAATATTCATTCTACCAGAAAAACCGGTTATGTTGTCAGAGTGACCAGCATCCTCGCTTTTCCAAAAGAACGAAAGCATCCAGCTTTTCGTTCTGCTCTCTTTTGTTTGTTTTATTCCACCATTTTTTTCTATGATAGGATTTTGTAATTGAGTATTCTGTGGTTGACAAACTACTGAAGGAAGTTGATAGAAGTCCCAAGGTGATAACCTATGGCATCAGTGACACAGGAAGATGCTGAACCTGAGTGTCCAGCCCAAAAGCACTGTAGCTGAATGGAAAACCCTTGAATTAATGTCTGTTGGAGTTGGACTTCATAGTATGTCCCGACAGACTGAACCGAAACAAGACGTAGCCAGGAGCTTTGAACAAATACTTGGTATTCTTCAGTAGTAACTAACTAAATGTTCTTGCTTGAAAACCCTGTCAGATGTAGCTGAGGCCGCTGGAAGGAAGATCCTTCAACTGTCCATCTCGCCTGCGGACATTAACATGTCCTAGACAGAGGAAGGGAACAGTATTGCCCCCAGTATTGCCAGTATTGCCCCCAACCCCAACAGCTCATAACAGAAATTTAAACTGTGACTGAGCGTTTTCATCTCACAGGGGCTGTGACCCATCGTGGCTGGGGAGCAAACCCAACAGCCGGCCGCTGCTCCAGCGGGGATGACAGCGGGGGTGTTCTCGGGTAATAACCTGTGTAGCTGCTTCTCCTGACCCCATCCCGTAGGGACTGAGGGTCGGTCCTGGACAGAGAGCCAGTCTCGCTCCACTGGAACGCAGCTGAGCTGAACTCCATGTCAAAACTCTCCTTGGCTTAAATAGGTCAGAAGCTTTGCTAGTCTTCTTGAATACTTACAGGATTTTGAACAGGGGTGGGAAGGGAGAGAGATTAGAATACACTTTCTGCTGGGAAGTGGTGCCATCGAGACCGAGTTTCATGATGGCATTTTCCTCGTAATTATTAATTCAGAGATCTTCAAAGCTGTTTATAGTAATTGTCTTCTCTCCTGCATAGCTCGTGCTACTGACCTGTGCAAAACTCTACACACCACTTCTGTACGTTAAGCCTGGGATTTCTGGTCTGGGCAAAGACAGCCAGGCCTAATGGAAAGACTTCTCATGAAAAACAGTCTACCTCTCCGCATTTCACATCTTAATGAGAAATCACACAGGATTAACATCATTTGCCAGTGGAGACATTGCTACAGATGAAGCAGACGCAGAGATGGTAATTTGATTTTACTTTTCCAGAACTTTGAAACAAATGCAGAGTGGACAATTTAATGGTCTGCATAATATAAAGAAATGTATATCCACCCCTCCGCTCCCCCATTGAAAAATAGGAAGCTCAGAGTGGTCATGTGGGATTTACCTGGGAATGAGCTAGGCTTTCCAAACACAGCTAGGGTCCTGGTTCAGCCTGTTCACCCAGTGAAATACAACAGGGAAGGAAAGGCCAAAGAGCTCCTCAGCTTCTGACACCGGGTGCCCTCCTCAAGGCCCGTTTGTCTACGGAGAGTCCAGTTTGACTGGTAGCAGACACAACTTGTCTTGCCTCCCATTCCCAGCCAGGTTTGTCCCTCCTCACTAGTCATTTGCCCTGTGTTGAGAAGGGAGGTGCAGTACCCCCAGGAGCAGGGATCTGTGCCCATGGAAGGGTAGCAAGGATTCATCTCCATGTAGCAATCCCTCCCAGGAGTCTCCTGGGGCAGCCCTTGCCAACTGCCCCATATTCAGCACACTGAGCGAAGACCAAATTACTCTTGGGAAAACTCTTAAGAAGTATTTACAGCTCCACGCACCAAAGCCTACACACTTCCGTGACTAGCCACGACCACTGACCTACAAGTCCAGCTCTCCCAAAAGGTGGTATGCCATGGTTAGCATAACAACATTCACTGTCTGCAACTGTCTCATTGCAAAGGAGTAACTTTCTTAATATTTTCACTGGCAGGCTTTTATTGGTATTGTTCTTCCTTAGAACTTCAGACGTTGCAAAGAAGTCAAATATAGACACTAAAAATACTATCTTGCTAATACAGTTTAAGTAAAAGAAGAAATAGATCACTCGGAAAAGGCCAGGCTAATAGCCTTAGCAAAGTTAGAGTAAAGAAGTGGTTAAGGATCTAGATGATTTAATCCAGTTTTAAGAAAAGGTTTTACAGTGAGCAATTAGATGCTGTTTAAGGAATTAATCACTAATGGGTCATTAACTCTGACTGCTATTGTACAGTTAACAAGCTGAGGCAGGATTATTAGACTCAGCACCCAATTAAGAAGAAGAAGATATTTACAACAAAATGAACAAATGAGCTTTTAAAATGGAATGGGACAATCTGAAAGAAAGTGTAGGAACACAAAAAACTAGACAGGGTACAAGAAAGATATGAGTTTGCATATGCCTCTGTTCCTTTATTTGTTTGAAAAATATTTACCTGTCTGTGCCCGCTTATGTTTAGCTGGTTAAAATACTTATTTTTAGCAATAAACTCATAGCTTTCCTTGAAGGACATGACTGCAGATGGTTTATCTGTTACAGGGTTTACATGTACAACGTATAACAAAAGACCTGCTTAATATGTCAGTAAAAGAATAATCATCATAGCTTGACATAATCTTTCTTTTTTTGCTTGCAGGTGTTGGATCAGGAGCTTAATAAAAGTGAACAGGTGTCTTCAGCTGCTATTTCTGCTGTCCTGTCACTGTGGGGTTGTCTACTGGTAGGCTTCGACTATCTCAAGTAAGCAAGCGTCAGTGCTGGTTACAGCCCTGATCAAAAAGTCGGGGGGGTCTCTCCAATGGCTTGGCAGGATGCGGAATAACCGGAGGCAACAGGGAGGGAGGGTAGTAGTGTCAACACGTGGAAGAGCACCACCAAAATCTTGGGGAGTTGCTTGTTGATGATGAGCAGTAAGCACAGCTAAGAGCTTCTGGGCAACAGCTAAACGTGCTCGCATGCAGGAGGGTTTTCAGCATCAGAGCTGCAGCTGGACTGCAGCCAAGTAATGACCAGTGGGATTGTTCCTACGCCCGAGGAGGAAGAGTGCACCGAGCCTGTGCAGTCATTTGTTAGTGTGTGTCCATTACTGATGCAGCCCAGGGCGTGCAAGCACACCACGAGACATCCTTCCCTCGTAGCCACCAGAGATGTGCATTCTTGCGAGCCCAGCCTCCTTGGCGATGCAAACAAAGCTCACCTGTGAAAGGAGCCCTGGAATAAGACCTAAAAACTGAAGCGGTACAGCTTTTGTTCTCCCCTCCCCCCAGAAGTTTACGCAGGTCTCCTTACTAGAAGTTAGCAAATTATTTCCCTGGTCCCAACAGCGACAGCACGTTCTTTTCCTGACAGCACGGCACTTTCTTTGCCAAGGAAGCAGAGAGCCGTGTGCTGGGAGGCTGGGCACCACCACGGACACACACACAGTGGCACTGACAGGTCCAGAGCCCAACAGGAGGGTCCGGCCCACGCAGGGCTACATCCCCATTGAATTCAGCAGGGACCACTCACCGGCCTCCCTGCACCCGCCTGGACCAGCACAGCTCAGGGAAGGGAAGCCGGGGGCCGGGGACAGCATGTGCTCTGGTAGAGAGAGGCAGGTTGGACCTGCAGGGAGGCCAGGGAGAGAGGAGAAGGCGTTTCAAAATCGAGGGATTCCTATTATTATCTGTAAAAGCAGCTCTCCAGACAATAGATGGGGGCTGCTGTGGAGGAGGCTGTGAAGGGATGTTTAGAAACTGCTGTCTAAGGTTAAAAAGCTCTCTGAAGTAAAGCTGAACAAAGCTGACATACTTGTTTCTGACAGGACTCTTAAAAGATACGCACAGATTGTGAAAATATAATTAGACGCCAGCCTTTGTCTGGCCACAACGAGTGGGAAATGGTGAAAGGAGAGGTCTCCCAGTCTGTATTGAATCATCCCCAGGACACAATGAGGGCGCTTGTGCATCCTTCTCTCTTCCCTAATGAGAAATGTTAATTGCCACAACCTCCAGAGTGTGTAGAGCACCCCATGCCCAGCGGAGGAGAAGGGGTGTTTCATTACAGCTTCTCAGCCCCATTACAGGCAGTAACGGAGATAATGGAAAATAAAGATGCCGCAGTTTTAGTTTC
>NW_009234902.1:3663-13661 GCF_000690835.1 Fulmarus glacialis | reverse complement strand
GGGGGCTTCCGGGGGCGCCGGCTGCCCAGCGAGGGCTGGGGAAGCTCGAGTAAATACTAATAAAAAGAATGACCCAGATGGCAACGAAACCTCACTTCTTCTCCCGCTCCCCGCCCCATTAAATGCCCTGGTAAGCTCGGTTTTTTGGAAACGCACCCTAATTTTAGGGTTTAATGATTTTTTTCTGAATCGATCATATGGTCATTCATCAAGGGCTGTATCAGTTTCGGGATGGAAGGTAGGTCCTCAGATGCACAAGGGCAGCTATGTTGAGTGTATTATTTGTCAGCTGATAAATAACATGGAAATTCCCTGAGAAGTCTTTATTTAAAAAATGATAATGAGTGTAGTGTAGGCTCAACCTTCTGAAAAGTTGCATCAGCAGCCATAGATTATCCAGTTACATATGGAGAGGGGGTGGCTTCTGCCAAATTGTGCGCCTCTGACTTTCAACTTAAGAGTTATGTATTGTGGAAATTTTTTGTTCTTAGTTACCTTCATAGTTTTCTTCATTATTTTATGTGTTATTTCTTTAACAATATCCTTTAGATAGAAAAATTTGCTGTACAGCAGCTTTTTTTCCTTCTCTCTTCTCATGGAAATGTCATTTGTAGATTATGTGCAAAGAGATTTGTTGTTCTGTCTTGAACCGTGGGCTCTGAGAGGGGCTATTAGAACTGCTGCAGTATCCAGCTCTCCAACAGAGAGCACTGAGAACTGGGTTTAGGGTTTAAGGAGAGGATAGCTGAGCTCCGTATTATTTATCTGTTTTCCCCTCTTGAAAATGCGGTAGTCTTGAATGGACAGCTGTATTGCCTTGATTGTTTCACTTTGAATGTGGGCTGATGCTGCATGTGAAGTGCTCGGACTCGCTGAAGCAAGAAGGTAGACAGAGCTCTTCATGGCTATTATAAGGCCTATCATAAATGTCTATTGTAAGGTATGTGCAGATTGTCAGATAAAGAATGTTAGTAACTAACAGTAATAATTAGTAACCAACAGAATTGGATTTTATCAAGCAGTTTAGCAAGCAATTTCTAATAGTCTGTGTGTTCCCTTTGGCTATTTTTCTTCCTCCACTGGCATGAATAAGTTTGCACATGAAACACGGTGGTTAAAACTTCACAGTCTCCAGCATCCAGAGCGGCACAGTTGCTTCTGGTTGACCTTTTGGTGACCAGCGGTTACAGTTGACATGCCATGCAGATGCCCTGTCAGCAAGGTAGACTTCTTGTTCCTGCAACTGCCCAGAGCATGTGGTTTCTTGGCAGATCCGGGGCACATGCAGGATTTGTTTTGGTGGCTTTTCTGCTGGGGCTCCCTCTCCTCCTGCTTCTTTTAGGAGGAACTAAGAGTGTTCTGGCTCTCACATAAGGATCTACTGAAATTGGAAGCTGCAGATCCAATGGTTAGAATCTAATTCTACTTTCATGATATGCGAGAGCTATGGGAGAAGAAGGAAAAATGGAAGGCTGAAGCAGCAGATTACCTGGCTAGGGCTCCTTGGAGTGACGTGTGTTTTTGGGTTGTCTCAAAACTTTGCTTAATTTCTTTCTTAACTTTCAAAACCAGAAAGAACACAGGGTGGAGGGGCGGGGGTGAGGATTTAAGATGCTCGATTAGAAAGAGTATACATGCAAACATTAAGCGTTCTGTAAAAGGTTAGGAGTTCCATCCAACTCCTAGAAATCATTCCAAAGTCTGGAAATGTAACTGTTAAAGTAAGAACTTAAAACGTGGTCTCCACAACAAGCATATGATTCAATTATGCTATCTTATGAAGAGCCTTCAGCGAGTAGATACAACGAAATTATATTGGTGACTATACTTCTGTTAATCTCACTTGACAAGTGTCAGGTTATTGCAACATGGAGCTGCTGGCATATGCCTGATGCATCAGTGACTCCAGATAGTGGAAGATTCTTTTAATTTATTTGTGGATTTTTTCCTTTTGTTAGGTATTATTAGAAGCACAGAAAGAATTGGTGGACTACAAAGGACTTGGTATAAGTGTTCTTGGTAAGACTTTTAAAATTCTATATTTTCCAGAATGTAGATGTTTAACTAAATTGTTTAATAAGAGTTTTTGTTCCTGATATTTTGGCTCCTTTTCTTTTCTAATACCTTACTCTGGTAACATGTATGTCCAGAGAATACTTTTTCGTACTGCTTTTCTACTATTCATCAGGAGACCATAAAATGATACATAGCCAGATGTTTAGTGATCCAAAACAATGGACTAGAGACAAAAAAGGTAACTAATCATATGTAAAACATTAGTACTTTTGGATCGTTGGGCAGGGATGTATGTGTATGTATTTGTATATATGTATATATAGGCAATATATAAAAAAAGAATTTATATATGTCTGTAAAATACTGTATATGTATACACATACTGTACACAGATATACACATACTATACGTGTTAGTGTATATATATGTGTATAGATACCATATATAGTATCTTATATACTATGTGGCAAAACGCTTCAGATGTATTTGATGTATAGCATCCTTCCCATTAGGAAAACAATGCTGTCCTATCGTAAGGAGGAGGTGTCTTCTGTGCCGTATGCGTAGCTGACTGGCTTTTCAGCCCCAGTTGCATAAAAATTTCGTGCAAGAAGATGATCAGCATTTTACTAGTGCTGTGAAACTATTTGGTTGCTAAAAGTAGAATGTGCAGCAGTCTCTGCAGGATTGGGATTCATGTTTAAATTGTACATTTTTACAGATGGAAGAAAGAATATGGATTTAATAAAAGGAATTAGTATTAAGCATCCTTACTGTTTAATTAGGATTACTGCATGAAAAAGCCTTGTTAAAAATAAAAGAACAAAACAAACCCCTGTACCTTACTCTATACTTTTAACAGCATTAGTAGCAGAGAACATTCTTAGAGTGAGGAAAACCTACATCTTTCTAGGGAGTATTTTTTTCATGCAGATGTAGTTGTTCCTGGGGGCAGTAAGGTCATATGGATGCCAAATGTGAATGGACTGGATTTGCCTGGATCTGGACAAGACTGGAGGTGTAAGTCTTGTGTGGGTATTTAGGAAGGCTAAGCAAAAAAATAGGAGTTGGAACTGGGAATGGGAGCATTCAGGCATTTTGGGTCTGTAGTGTAAAAGGTTTAAAGCTTAACATAATTTTTAAATTGCATTCATGTATTACCATTGTGTTTCATGTTATTTCTTTTTTCCTTTCCACCAAAGAAATGAGCCATCGGACCTCAGATTTCACAAAAATTTTAAATACAGCTGAAAATCTCATGCGTGAATTGCTGTAAGTGAATTACTTCCTGCTTATTTTTGTTTTATGCTTGTTCTAGTTGCACCAATAATGACTAATATGGACACCTTTCCTTGAAAGCACCTGTTTGCGTGTGGTGGTTTTTTTTGTTTAGATACTGTGTCTGATAGAGTAATAATCTTGAAGAGGACATTGGTCTTCTGTTTGTCTGATGCTGATTTATTTGAATGTGACAAAGGGCTTTTATTAGGTTAAGATGCTTTTTATGTGTTTATACACTGACTAGTTCTAGTTACTATACACTAGACTTTCTTCTGAAAATCTAATTTTTGTCACCTTCATAGAATTCATGAAGGGCAGCAATTTTCTTCAAGAAATACATGGAAACAATAGAAATCAGTTCTCTAGTGGTATAGAGGTGATCTGCACATTACTCGTCAGTTTGATTTTACTAACATAAGCTAAGGATGTGTTTTAGAATCACTGCTCAGGAGCCATTTTCCTATTTGTAGTGTGACACATTCTTAAAAGTTTGAAAAAAATATATTATGTATTAGAATTAATATTCTCATAGTAGTTAATAATGATGGTCATTTCATATAAAAGCTTGACTCAGTCACAGCCAGAATTATTGACAGAGGGGTTTTAATGAATAATTTGAACAAGTAGTTTTTGTGACTGTATGAACAACTCCTTATGGCACTTGCTCTGCAAGTACAATCTACCATACAGTTGCACTTGCAAATTGAAAGGTCTCAAAGCTGAATTCTACTGAGAGCACTTTAGTGTGAAGTTCTTAGCCTGACAGAAACGCCATGAAGCTAGCAGTAGATAAAATTACAAGTGAGCATTACTTCTGCTGGAATATCTTTCAAGTTTGTGTGCATTATGATAGTAGAGCTACTTAGCAAGGGGGGAAAAAACGCTTGTTTTCAGCAAAGTTTTATTGGTAAAATGTATAGCATTACTCTTAATACTTAAGTTGTTACTCAAGACCAGTACTGAGGTAAGTTAATGGGATTTGGTCTAACCTCTCGGCAAAGAGTCTTCTAAAATGACAGTGTTCTTCCTCAGTTGCTGTTAAATGCATAGTATCAAGTAGTATGCATCCTGCGTCTTCTGGGAATAATATAAATGGTTATTTCTTGTGTGCAGAAATATACCAGAAAACTACAAAGTTATTTTCCTCCAAGGAGGTGGATCTGGTCAATTCAGTGCAGTCCCGCTTAATCTTATCGGTTTAAAGGAGGGAAGACATGCAGATTATGTGGTTACTGGAGCTTGGTCAGCAAAAGCAGCTAAAGAAGCAGAGAAGTATGCCAAAGTGAATATCGTTCATCCAAAACTAGGAACTTACACAAGTAAGTTGATGATTACATCCATCCATCAATGTGAATGCTTAGCTTTTTGAATCACTATAAAAATTGCTCCAACTCAGCTATTGGGTTGTTGAATGTTAACTAGTTAGAGTTGACTGCCCACCGCTGAAAGGATTGCCTGCCACATCTCTTCCATGTTCATCACCGGGAGATCTGTTAGATGGCTTAACAGTCTCCACTAGAAAAGAATTGTGAAACTAGGCTGAGCAGATCCCAGAAAATAAGTGGCAAGAAGCAAATGTGTATAGGTAGGGAAATGGTCTGGGCTGTCTGATTTTTTTTTTCTTTCTTTTTTTTTTGTTGTTTTGTTATTTAACTGAGTTCTTAAGCTATTTGCAGGGATATTGCAAAGTATTTCAGTTTCAGGTACACTCAATAATGAGATTGCTCTGAAATTTAGAAGCATGTCTGGGATCTTAACCTTGTTGGGCCAGGAGATGGGAGACCTGCATTCTGTTACCTTCTTTCAAGGGTTCCCAAATACTTATCTTCCCCACCCATGTGTCATAACAGGCCGTTGGCTCTGGAATAGAAGAGGCATTTTCAGCTCCTCCTCTTGAAGCTTGTTACTGGACATGACATAATCTGAATGACCACAGTGTAGAAGGAAGAAAAAGGTTAACTGTAATTGAGGCGTTGGGAATTTTCATGACAGTCTGTTTCAAGAACACTTTAAGTGTATAATTTGTCACTGGATATACATAAATAATTCTTGGAGCAGGGACACCTGAGTTCTGGTTTCTGCTCCCGCTAGTCATGCTTGCTTTTCTTCCCTCTGGTCCAAATTACAACATTTGAACTGGGAAGAGTGGCAGCAGGAGAGACAAAGAATATCCCCATAGGAGTTAGTGTATTAACTGGTGGTTAGGGCACTAACTTGGAAGATAAGTTTATATCCTCTGAGGCACAGCAAGGAATTGAACCTACAACTTCCCAATCTAGGGGAGTGTATTACCATTCGGCAACTGTAGATAAAGGGAGAGGCAGTAAATAATGTGGAGGCAACAGCAGCACTTCTTCCCTCATGTTTTGGAGGAGAGAAGAAGGGAAGAGCGACCATTTGTTCTGTGCAAAACCTGTTCTGTGCTGTCAGGACATGCCTGTGTGTTGCCTGTTGATAGAGGAAATCTTAGTTTTGTAAATCAGTTGCAAAGCTTAAACGGGAGGTAGGTAGGTAACCCTGTGTTCAGCTTGGACAAGACCGAAATGCTTCTGAGGATGCACAGAAACATGGCTTTAGAGAACTTTGCCAGTGAGAATTTGGATGCTTAGTGGTTCCAAAGGCATCAGGAGGGTTCTTGGACTGAGTGCCCAAATTCCTCTGAAATGCTGTATTGGACCCTTAGGGCAGTAGCTTGTAGTCTGGGATTGCAAACCTGATGAAAATCCCTTGAGGAATAAGGGCTGAAAAGCAGAAGGGTGTTTGCCAGCTTAATGATGGCTCACCACAGAATTTTGGGAATGCACTGGTGTATTTCCTTTGCAGATAAATCGTATTTTCCTGGTAACAGATAATTAATATTTTATACTGCAAAATCGTTCTGGGTTTGCACTGAAGTCCTCTGTTCATGTAAAATTGCATGCCAGGAAAATTACTTGTCTCCAGTGACCTTTGGTTTTCTTTTTTGTCTATCTCAGACATTCCTGACCCAAGCACTTGGAATCTTAATCCAGATGCGTCTTATGTCTATTACTGTGCTAATGAGACTGTTCATGGTGTGGAGTTTGACTTTGTACCTGATGTCAAAGGAGCAGTCTTGGTGTGTGATATGTCATCAAACTTCCTGTCCAGACCTGTGGATGTTTCCAAGGTACAGTATTGGATGCAGTGGCTGCACAAGGCATTTTCAAACTTGAATGCATGTAATTAGGCACTTTGAAATGTCTGGATGGCCAGAGGTGCTGAGCAGTGAAATTAAGGAAATCATATTTTGTTAATTTGGTATCTGATGGTGGATACAAAAGTCTGAGATTTCATGTCTATCTGTTACCCTCTTTTTCAGTAAAAACATATTGAACTATGTCGAAATTGTTCATGTTAATAGCTGTCCAGCATTATTTGTCTACTGTGTGGTTGTCACTGATGCTGTAGCTGAAAAAGATACCTTCTAAATCATATTTAGTCTGTAGATAGTGTATATGGCTATAGCAGGGAACTATCAATCACATGTTTTTCTTCCTGCCTCTTACCTGGAAAATCTGTAACCCCTTTTAAGCTGCTAAAGCTTCCTGTGCCTCACAATTACTGTGTCTGTTTCATAGATAATACAGAGGCAGAACATAGTACTTGCTTATGTTTGTAAAGTGTGAGGTGTTACTGACTAGTGAAGTAGCATGTTTGACCTTTCTTATCTGTGTGTAGCAAAAAGAAGGGGCAATCTTGGCCTTTCCTGATCTGCCTCTTTGAACAGGTGGATTATATGATGCCTGTTCTGAAATACCAGATCGGTTGAAAATACTGTGATCTATGTATGAATTTATTTTTAGTAGATTTGCTTGGAGTAGTGTGAAATGGGGACAGGCTGCCTTGAGAATTATTTGTGGCTACTAAATAAATATTTAGCAAGTCATTGGGAAACTTGTTGTGATAATCTTCCTCAGTTGAATGAAGATACATGGTTCTAACAATAGACATACATGAGATAACTGCCAAGTAACTAGTGATAGGACGAGAGGAAATGGCCTCAAGTTGCGCCAAGGGAGGTTTAGACTGGACATTAGGAAAAACTTCTTTACTGAAAGAGTGGTCGGGCCTTGGAACAGGCTGCCTAGGGAAGTGGTAGAGTCACCATCCCTGGAAGTATTTAAAAGACGTGTTGATGAGGCGCTTAGGGACATGGTTTAGTGGGCATGGTGGTGTTGGGTTAACGGTTGGACTTGATGATCTTAGAGGTCTTTTCCAACCTTAATGATTCTATGATTCTAACTGTAGCTGTAAGTGCACTTTGAAGTTGGAACTTCTCCTAATTCTTCTTTGACCTACAACTTGTTCATTTTCAGTACGTTCTCCATGCTGTTCAGCTGAGTTCTATGCCTGTTGTATAATGATACTGGTGTATTGCTACATGCATTCACTAGATCTTATGACTAAGTCCTTCTTTTCTTCCTTCTGTTGCAGTTTGGTGTGATTTTTGCTGGTGCTCAGAAGAACGTTGGCTGTGCTGGAGTTACTGTTGTAATAGTACGTGAGGACTTGCTGGGATTTGCTCTGAAAGAATGCCCTGTAGTCCTGGATTACAAAACACAAGTTACGAATGGCTCTTTGTATAACACTCCACCATGCTACAGGTAACTTACCCTACTATTTAATATCTCTTATTCAGAAAGCTACTGCACTGCCATCTGCTGCTCTTATTGAGAAAAGTTTCAAAAATTGCGTATTTGCCTCCAAGTCACTGTTATGTTGGAGCGTTTCACATGATTCCTGTGAAAACATGGGAATTGTCCAGCCATGTGACTGTGCTAGGCTTTGATGTCGCCTAGTGGGAATCAGCATTAAAGGACATAGTATTTTTAGGAGTAAATATTACGTGTCATAATTCCATTGTAGAAGTTTCAGGATCCAATTCTGACTTACATGAACACAACTCCAGTCAATTCAGTGGTGATGCTTCTGTCGTTGCAAGTAGGTAATTTGGCACTTAGTCTTGCTCCTTGAACACTCAGAACAGATTTGATTTAATTTCTTCCTGAGGTTTTTCTCAGCATTTGAACCTCCAGATACCTGTGCCTGTAAAAGAGTTTTTTTTTTTTTAAAATGGCATTTTAGTCATTGCTTTGCTTTATTCTCTAGTACAACTTTCCATTATTTCTTTAAGTACCGCCTCAGTATTTGACTTGGCATCCAAAAATAAAATTTGGTTGTCTTCATAATCATTGCTGGCAATCAAGATCATAAAATCGGCATGTACCTGGCGATTTCATGTATACAAGAAGCAGAACAGACTACAGCTTGCTCTTTTAAAATTAGTGTCTCCTGTCTTCTGATGGCTAGTGAAATGATGCTTTGCTGGTGGAATATTTAGGTGTTGAGCCAGTAATATCTGCCCATGCTTAATCAGGAGCGTTTTTATACCAATATCCACTAAAATGATATTTTAAAAAAAGAAAATCTTCAAACTAGGTATCCTTTTTTCCCCAGAAGTTTTTTTAATTACTTTGAAAATAATGATTTCTACTTTTAAAGATAAGATTTCCTTTTGATTCAGATAATTTGATGATGCAATCTTATATTATTGATCTTTAATCTCAGCTCTTACAGCTTTTTTGGACATGCCAGAATTTGCAAACTTAAGTTGCCTAATGATGTCCAACAGATATCAAATGCACAGTATAGGCATAAAGTACAGTGATTGCTGCGTATAAAGCCTACCTTAATGCCATCGCTTACTTAAATTCAGTAGAATTTTAAGTGATACTAATTGTATCTCTGAATCTGCAGATTCTCACTATGGAGTGTACTGTTGCAATGACATAGAGGCAGTTATCTTAATTTAACAAAAGAACAGTAAATCTTGTGAGCATATGTTTATTCCAGGCTTTATATTGCACAACCAGTTTTCCCAATGAGTATGCGTATTGTAGAGTATGTAGTGCTGTAGTGATGTACTCTTGCTGTCAGCCCATCTGCCCTATCAGCTGACTACACCCAATATCCTTAAGGCTGGTATCTAAGACAAGAATTAACCTTACAAAGTTTCTAGATTTTTGTCTTCTTTCTGAATGTAGGTGTGTAACATGGGCAGTATGTGTGTCTTTTTTCCCAATGATTGATAAAGCCTCTATTCCATGATCGATTATTTTCCTGACTGTGAAGTCACACATACTGTTTTGGACACTGTGTACTTGCACATGCCAGGTTTTAAATCCAGCCATTCATGTTTTCCAAGTACAAAGCTATTTCTATTTGAAAAACCAAAGTTCTACTTAATCTCAGCCTTGATCACAGTGTTGCTCCTCTGGTTTGAAAAGCAAACCAAATTAAATTCTGCAGCTTTATTTTATCCACTGCAAAGAACTTCTGAAAAGAAAGTGCTGCTTTAGCTGTAACTCAGCATCTGTCAGTAACATTAACAGGGTAGTGGGAGATTAAGGGAGCAGAAAATAAAGTTGAACTAACCTTCTTTCTCCTTTCTGATCACTGTCTTGCCAGATTTCACTTCATGCCACAGACCCACATTGGAGTACACTCCAGAATCCAGAATGCAACACAGACTGAAATGGTGGCAGGGCGCACATCTGTTTGGCTTGGCTCTAAATGCCTGTTCCAGTTTTTGTAAGGAACTGGCAAAGCTTCTTAGCTCTCTTTTTCTCTGCTCTTTTCCTTGCACTCTCTAATGGTTTGCTGGCAAACAGCCAGGAAAT
>NW_009234902.1:0-3651 GCF_000690835.1 Fulmarus glacialis | reverse complement strand
TCAGCAGGATGTTAAATTAAATTAAGGTGATGCTAATGGCTTTAACCTCTTGGTTAAAGAGGTTCTACAGAACTTGACTTTTTGACCCTAATCTGCTTTGCTAAAATTAACAATGAATTTGCTATAAAAATCTCATTTCCAAGCTCTAAGGGTTTATTTTGCATTTAAAATTGCTTCAGAAACATTATTTTGACTGACATGAAAGAAGGATGGAAGATTTCAGCTGGTTGGGTTTTGTGGATGACTCTAAGGCTGACTTCTTTAAACCTTACTTGTCCAAGAACTTTCACTCAAGAAAGTGAGGGCAAGAGGTCAATGTGGCCCTGTATATTTGGCAAGGACCTAGGCTATACTTCACTTAAATCCTTTACGTTGGGGTAGTTGACAGCATGCTGTCATAAATGTGGCAAGATTGTGCTCTCAAAGTTATAAGGTGATTTCTATAAAAGGCAGTCTGTAACTTCAGTTACTCTGCAGTCTTTCTGCAGAGCTCAAAGATTTGATGCTGGCATCCTGTGAGAAATTAAAAGTAGCAAAGTTTAAAAGAGCCTCCTGCTAGATTTGTGTTAGGGAAACTTGTAGGGTAATGTTCTCTGAACACTCCCTTGGAATCTGTAATGAAGGGATTAATAAAAGCAAACTTGTTGGAAATCTGCCATAAAAACTTGTGAACAGTTTATTATGTAAAGTGGTGTAGTCGTGGGAAGTGCCTGAACTTGAACAAGCTGCGTTTTGTAGCAGAAGCACAAAGGCAAAAGGCCTGGGGGATTTTTTATGTTGCACTTGGTAACTAGCATTGAAATACTTGGTCCCAGGCCACGTGATGCCAGTAGGCTTCCAGATCTCTACTTAGAACCTGAATGGTAATGAGTAAGTAAGTGTAATACATCATTATTTGTTTCGCCAAACTTCAGTGTTCATGTGGGAAAAAGGTATTTGTAGACAAACGTGGGATTATAGTTTTTATTTAACATTTGTGAAAATGGGATTAGATTGCTGGCACTACTAATGTACACACATTTGAGATTCACCCCTGCATCTTTGCTAGAGCAGCTGCACAGGGTGGATGCTATTAACTTTTGCGCTAACTGGCTCTTTCTAGGACTTGACAGGCAGTTTTGTGGTCAATGAACTGGCAGTCCGTGCAGCGTGTCTGGGAATGTTCTTGGGAGCCCTGCAGGGCTGCACGAAAAGTGCAGGACTTGTCATTCTGTGGTACAAATGATTAAATTTGGTCCCACAGATTTCTGTGACATTTGAATTTCAGGTTGCTTCATCTGTGTCCAAAAAACATTGCCTGCTTAGAATTGTCATAATTTGTAAAATAGTCCAGATTCTGAATTGTTAATCTTAAGCACCCTAAAACCAAACATAACGTTTTGATGTGAAACACTTTGTGAACTACTAATAGGACTGTTATTTTTTCTGTTTTTTTTAAATAATCTGACTGAAGAATGTTCTTTCCTCTTGCAGTATTTATATCATGGGATTGGTACTGGAATGGATAAAGAATAATGGTGGAGCTGCAGCTATGGATAAACTTAGTTTAATCAAATCACGAATGATTTATGATATTATAGACAAATCTAATGGATTCTATGTGTAAGTTGCTATGCTTTTTCCCCTTGGTTTCAATATTTGTTGCACAGCCAACTTTTAAGAGTGATTGCAGCATATTTTTAAAGTTACCTTTTCAGTATATAGAAATTTTGAGGAATCCTACAGGAATTATTTGTGCAAACCACTGACTTGATAACTATCCAAGGATGATTCCCATTCCAGTAGGAAGTTATTTCAAGTTATCCCGTATAGATCAGTTGTTGAGGCATATTAATAACACATGCTCTAAACTTAATAAAATGCAGAAGCCTAGGAGAAGAGTATACAAAAAACAGATATGCAGATTCTGGTTTGTATACTTACTGAATCTCTTAGGGAAATACAAGCCAAAAGAGAGAAAGTGGCTTGTAAGAAGTTGTAGAGGCCACTTTTGCATCAAATTCTTCCTACCATCTCTTTCAGTAGTCAAAGACTCTTCTTTTTCTCTGTCAAGCAGAGCATTTTTATTAGCTAATTGTCTGACATTCTGAAACACTTTCTGAAACAAAAAGAGGAAGATCAGACCTAGATGTAGTCAAAATGTAATTTCTTTATATACAGTTTATTTTCTTCAGTTATTTTTGATGGTTTTCCAAAGCAGATTTAACCCTCTGATTTTTACATATTGTTGCAAGGTATTTTTGAGCTCACAGGACCCAAAATATGTATAGTTAAAAGCTGATGTTGTCATTTGGAATAGTTCTAATACCTGCCAAGCTCAAAAACTAGTAATTGACTATGAAACTGCAAAATATTTTCCTTCACCTTCAGTATAAAATGAACAGTTTTGGGACCTAATTAATTTTCAAGTCAAAGTTAGGATAGGGCAAATTAAATTTGGATTTTAAATTAAAGCTGGCTGCGACCTTAATTGGCAGGGATACAGTTTCATCATAATATTTAATACATTCTGCTTATCCATTTAGTTAATGAGAACAACTTTGCCTTTAGCATTGTTATGATCAGGATAGTGATCCTACTCTACTGAAATCCTGAGGGTTTTTCATAAACCTCAGTAAGCAAATGAAGCCTTGAAAAAACATTTTGTGACAAATAGAAATCTGTTTCTGGCAAGCTGGTCTGTAAGGCTGTGAGTGGGAAATGCAATGCAGATGGGATGGTAAATAGTCAATTGCGAAGGCAAAGCAAGCTTCACTAACTGAGCTGTATGCATCTTACCAAGCAATACAGTTAAGACTGTGGATTTTTTTTATTGTATCCATGATTAAAAGGAAGATTTATCTGAAGCTGCCTTTCCAGCTGAAATCTGCCACCTAATCTGCAGCATGCTTCACTGGGTGAGCAGTGTGACAAGCCATTTAGCAAATGGAGACTTTCTTCTACAATGTGCTGTATGCCATTTGCAGCTTGCTTTCCAAAGTCTGTGCACTGAGTTATATCGGATTGCCTAATAGCAACTGGATCTTCTAAAAACTATCGTGTAGCTACAGTTACTCAAATACGGGAGTGCTTACAAGCATAGGCCTTCTTGAAGAGTGTTTTATTGGTTGCATCTGAAGCAGAAAATTTGCATAGGCAGATATTATGATTGATTTTTTTTCTCTTCGAAATGGAGACATCTGTACAAAGGAGCAAGGGAGAAACTAAAAAAGAATGATACCTATTCTTTGTCCAATAGAATAATAATAGGTATGAAATTTACATGCGGTTTATGAGAAAACTTATTCCTAATGAATCCCTGCCAGAATCTACAACACAGCCTTAGGAAAGAATAAATCTGGAGGCTTCGTATCTTCTTTGTAACTAGAAGCCCTAAAGAAAAATATTTAAATCTTTCCCCTCCTTGTTCTTACCTTCATAAAATAATTGAAAAGAAATTCTGCTTTAAACGTATCTTGAATTTTCTACTTCAGATTAAAGGGAATTTTAAGAGATTAGAGCTGTCATGCACCTCATCTCTGGTGTGGCCATGTATGCAGTGCAAGATTTGTTCTAGAGATACCTCTTCTCTACTTGAGATGTTCATGATTCTGAATAATACTAACGTAGAAGATGGACTGAAACTACTGAAACGAAGTCGTCTCCGAAAAA
>NW_009234901.1:5632-6954 GCF_000690835.1 Fulmarus glacialis | reverse complement strand
TGTTAACCAGCAATCGGGTTTTTTAAGCAACAGGGTGTGTAGACCCACCGGCTGTTGTGATGGGTGAGTCCTTGCTGCTTCATTTAAGCCCTTGGTCTGCTTCTGCTGAAATACCAGATCTGTCAGAACTACCCTCTGATCTGCAGTCAGATTTGACACTTCGGTGGGATGAAGCATGCAGCAGTTGCAGAAAGCTCTTCTCACTTGCGATCTGATTCTACATCACATTTTTGGAGAGGAGAAGGGGTAAATATTAAATATGAGCCAGATATCAAAGTTTGTGAAGCTGAAGTCCAGGACCAGGGAAGACCAGTCCTGGGCTTAGAAGCCAGGTAAGAAGCATGGTCCAGGGGTTAGGTGGAACATGTAGTCTGGGGGATGCTCGCAGTGCCGCGGTGTCTGGAGTGAAGCGTGCGAGGAGTGGGGAGGATGATCCTGGGAGCTCGAGTGGAGACCAATGCTATGGAGCGGGGACCAGTGCTGGAGCATCATGAGCCAGAAATCGGAACTACAGAGCAAAGCGCAGAGATGTGGTTGCAGCCGAGCAGTGTGTGAGCAGCCAGGTGGCAAAGGGGAATCACCAAGGGGAATTACTAAGGGTAAGCGTTGGTGCATGTCAGGTGGATCAGCTTAGCAGAGCCATAGCTGCTGCAAGGAGCCGTTGCGTTCTGGTCGCAGAGCTTAAACCTTGATTTGCCTGGGTTAGGTGGTGACACAGCTCTGGGGTGATGCTTACAGGTGATGCAATGCTACCTACGAAGCTTTTGTGAACTGTAGAAAAATATGTCCTTGCATCATGTCTGATATACACTTGGTGGTAGCAAGTGCTAATTTCATATGTTCTGTTTAAATCTGGTTTATTCTCTACGTCAAGAGCCTTTGGGCTTGTGAGGACATTTTAACCTCCAAATATTTTATGTCTTTTTATTTCTCTTTTGCCTGATGATGTGAAACCAAGCTTTGTCGTTTGTGTGGCGCTCTGTTTCATCTGAAGACCAAATTCATAATAGTTTCTACAGCTGACTTAGGGCCTGTTAACAGTGAGATGCTGTAGCGCTGCTTCATATTCTTTCTGACATCCTAAGCCCTCCTACAATTTCTCTTTGAGGGTACTGGAAAGGTAAGAGGAATAGGAATATCTGGTCTGGGTGTCGTAGTTTAACCCCAGCTGGCAACTAAGCCCCACGCAGCCGCTTGCTCACTCCCCCCACAGTGGGATGGGGGAGAGAATCAGAAGGGTAAAAGTGAGAAAACTTGCAGGTTGAGACAAAGACAGTTTAATACGTAAAGCGAAAGCTACACATGCAAGCAAAGCAAAACAA
>NW_009234901.1:0-5436 GCF_000690835.1 Fulmarus glacialis | reverse complement strand
CATCTCCAGGAAAGCAGGGCTCCATCATGCGTAACGGTTACTTGGGAAGACAAACGCCATCACTCCGAACATCCCCCGCTTCCTTCTTCTTCCCCCAGCTTTATGTGCTGAGCATGACATCACCATCCCTGGAAGTACTTAAAAGATGTGTAGGTGAGGCGCTTAGGGACATGGTTTAGTAGGCATGGGGGTGTTTAGTTGATGGTTGGACTCGATGATCTTAGAGGTCTTTTCCAACCTTAATGATTCTATGATTCTATGACGTCCTATGGTACGGAATACCCCTTTGGTCAGTTGGGGTCAGCTGTCCCAGCTGTGTCCCCTCCCAGCTTCTTGTGCACCCCCAGCCTCCTCGCTGGTGGGGTGGGGTGAAGAGCAGAAAAGGCCATGGCTCTGTGTAAGCACTGCTCAGCAATAACAAAAACATCACTATATTATCAACACTGTTTTCAGCACAAATCCAAACCATAGCCCCATACAAGCTACTATGGAAAAAATTAACTCTATCCCAGCGAAAACCAGCACACTGGGACTTCCCAGAGGAGAATATTGCCATCTGTACCAAGGAGAGTCTCCGGTGTTGTGTCCAGATGCAGTCCAAGAGTTCTTTCCCCTGACGTACCAAGGAGAGTCTCCGGTGTTGTGTCCAAGAGTTCTTTCCCCTGACATGTCACTTCAGAGAGGGGTCCCACCCACGCCAGTGGTGGAGGATGAATACAGATGTGATCTGATGTATTCTTCTGGTTTTGCCAGGAACGAGATGGAGGTCTGTAAGAACATCTCAAAAAGTTGTTGCAACATTTTTCATTCAGTAAAGCCCTTGATGTCACCAGCAACATAAACCTGAAAGCCTTACTTTCCACTAGTAATTCTGCTACTCACATATTGTAGATTCAGACATGGTGTATTCTTATTTTCCATATTCGATGTTACCTTAAGGTTGTAGGCAAGGCAGTTAAAACCAGATACATTATGAATGAAAATGTGAATGAGGAACTGCTTATTTCTAAACTTGTTTCCTTTTCCAAATTGCATGAACAAGACATAAGCATTAAAAACCTTACATAGAAAAATCACAGGTTATGATATTGATTTAATATAGAAATAACAGAGGTTGGGGGATTAATGGTCTCAGAGGTCTGCCTATGCAAGCAATTGCAGACGTCCATTTTAAACATGTTTCAATTATTTATATGGAAACTTGTTTCCCAGGGAGTGCACAAAATGCATTAACATCTAGTGAGGGATTCTCCGTGCTTCCTGGGGAAGGTGAAGGACCTCTGCTTCCTCTAGCAGTATTTTATCCCTTATTTCCTTTAGCAAGTGTTCAATCCTTCGATCTCTGCTCCGATACCCTCTGCCCTTCTCAATCCCTGGTGGCACACGCGGCGGCAGAGGGGAAGCAACCCCTGGCTCAGCACCCTCCGCTCCTGCAGAGCTTCTGAAGGTGCCAGGTTAAATATTCTCTCCACCACAAAGATCTCAACTGAGGCAAAGTCTTTGCTGTGCTCCATGAGTTCACACTATTCCTGATGGCACAGACATATAGCATAGGCGCCTCGTGGCTCTGTGGGATGGGGTAGATGGAGCGGCATTATGTTTTTATACAAACTCCTGTGTAGCTCTTTTTGCCTATCTTGATTTGCAGCATCATGACAAGTGGGCACTTTATAATTAGCGTGATTAAAAGTGCACACATTGCAGTGGAAGGAAGCATGTAAATTAGGTGTTAAAACTCTGCTGCAAGGAGGTGGTGTGCTACGGCTTCTTTCCTTTGCCATAAATTCCTCCATGAATCTCATTCCAATTCTTGCTCCGCGGAGGAAGGGTATGAAGCTGTGGCTATTTCAGTGACCAAAGTTCCAACACCATTTCCTCAAATCATTTATTAATAGCCACAAAGATCGTAGCTTATTTCTAACTAATTCAGCAATCAAAATTTCAGACATGGATCATGCATATATTTGTGCCTTCCTCCTCGCTGGAGTGCAGACAAATGAATTTTAAAAATAGCCTGGGGTGAAGGTTTAAGTCATTCATTTAACAAGGCTCTATAAAAGCTTCTTTTCTAACCTGCCAAATTATAGGATGGTTATAATTTGTTTAAGTCTTTCAACATTTAAGAAAATGCCTGCTGCATATTGAAGCATTAGCACCCCTTAGCTAAGCAAATTGAGCGTGGGGCTGCGGGAGCAGCCAGGACTCCACTGGGGAAGAGAGCTGGCTGCTCAACGCGAGGCCTCATGAATTGCAAAGAGCTAATTAGAAGAAATGCTTGCAAAAGACTGATTTTCCAACACTTCTGGCTAAAACATATTTTAAGTGCTTTTGTCATACCGAGAGCTCTCTGTCAATAGAGTTAGTTTATTAGGTTTGCCATCCAGTGTTCCTTTTATTTTCGCCTTCTCCTACCTCTTGTATTTGGAGGCAGAGAGCATTGCATGGAAAGCAGCGCTGCTCGGCTGTGTGACTGTCACCATCACTCAGAAAGAAAGGGGACTTCAAGCTGGAGGTGCTTGGGCCCTAAAACCAATTTTTATTATTATTTTTTATTTGACCAGCAAAAATCAGCCAGTTCCATAAACCTCTACAGCTGTCTGCAGGAGCTGCAAATTGTCCCCCAGAGCCGTTGCCCGAGGGGAGCAGCGGGGAGCGATTCAAGCGGTGCTGCAGGCTCGCGACTCGAGAAATGCAGCCTGGTTCCCAACAGCAATACCGTGAAGTCAGGCAGAGCCTTTGTCTCGGAGCCTCCTCCCTTGCGGAAGCGCGGGGCTGTTGTTTGCCATGTGTTCGGGGACGCCGAGGGAAACGGCTGGAGCCCTGTTTGCCTGATCTGCTGCGAACCCACCGCTCCCTCTGGCAGCAATGGGGTTTCACGGGGCCAGAGCAGGGCAATATCTATTCATCTGAAGGGATGAATGAAATAATTGTGTCGAGTGCACAGCAATTCCTTGGAAATGAAAGGGAAGCTGGATGAGTTTAATGTTAAAGAAATGGAAAGTAAAGCTGTGTATACTTTTGTTATATCTCAGCATTGCTACCTAGATATCATGTAGGATTTGATTAGGTTTATTATTGTTTCCTATCTGTTAGGATGCCTAGAAAAAGCTTATTTTTACATAATTTTGAAAACAAATGTTTATGCATTTATGTATCTGTACTATCCTATACACTGATTTTACAGCTGAACTTGCAATGCTTTGATATTCTGGACAGAATTGAGAGTATCAAGTCTAACCTCAGTCATGCCTCTGGACTTCCACATCTGAATTAGCAAATATCCACAAGCCTGCATCCCTAATATCTGAGAGATCCCTGGGGTAACATGTTGTGTTCATAGGCTGGGAAATGCCTGCGGTCCTGGGCTCATGTCCCGCATCCCTCGTTCCCTGCCGTACAGATGCCCTGAGCCATGGTTAGCCAGACCTGGACACAGCACAGTTCACTAGGACAGAAAACTCTGTGTGTCCGTTTTAGCTTAGATCCAACACTTAGGAAGAGTTTGGGGCTGTCGCGAGGGCAAGCCTGGTGTTTGGCAGCGCAGCTTTGGCTTGTTCCTGGACAGGCAGGGTTCCCAGGGCTGGAGCTCACCTCCGCAAACCGAGTTACGTTGCTCCTACCTCACGTGCCGCAGCCGCATCACCCTGGAGCCCACAGGAGAGACCATCCAGCACTGACCTGCCCCGCGTGGCTTGGGGAGCTGCGCCCTGCTGCCAGATTTCTTCTGGAAAAGGGTCTTGTCCCAGCTGGGAACACCTGGGAAACGTCCCCTCGGATGCACTGACCTCACGGAGAGGAGGAGGTGACAGTGCAAGGGGGGACTTGTTTCGTGCCAATCCTTTGTTTCTGGTTGTGGGAATAATCAAAACACGTAAATAGGATAAAAACAAGGTGGGGAAATCCACACCATTCTGGTGTGGATGCACACCCCAACAGAGGTCTGGGATTAGTGTTTCTAACCAAAATACAAAGCGTATGTGCATGTAAGCCACCAGTAGTTTTATTTTTCTTATATTGTAATGAAATATTGTTTGAATGCTGGGTTGAAGATTTTGTTCATTAAACAACAGTAACGAAACTTGATTAGAAATGAATGTCTTTCTAACTACTCTATTTTTGCTTTATGTCTTCAGTAATTTGAAGAAATTAGTGGTGAATAGCAAATTTTGTCAGTGTTATGAATAATTATACCTGCAATTATTAAACACTTGTTACTAAAGCAGATGATTTAGCTGGCAATTCCTGTTTAAGCTGCATACTGATAATAATTAAGGAAGCCAAGAGAAACACAATGGCGATGATTAGGGATCTTGGTGGGACATATGGAAGAAAGCTGACTTTTACTTAGCCTAATAAGGGAACTGTTAGAGAGGATTTAAGGCAAGTATTTAGTATATCGAAGTATATTGCAATAACAGACCCAGTATGAGACGGAAGGGATCGTTCAAGGTTAATGGCAAATGTTAAAACACATCATTGTGGTTCTTTATTTTCTTTAGTGCTCAGCTGTGAGCCAGGCGTCACACCGATATCTTACCTTACATTTTACATGTGAGATAAGAGGAAAAATGCCTGACCAATACACCGGTGGACGGATGAACAGCAAAATGATACAACTCACAGAAGGACAGTTTGAATTTAGCACCAAACGTAGCGGTCGAGTCTGCTGGGACCCTGGCAGGAGCTTCCCAGCTCCTGGAAGTAGCTGATGCTGGAAAGGGAGAAGCGCAGCCTGGCGCAAGCCCCGATGGGACACTCGGGGCTGGCCACCTCGCAGCATAGCGGTAGCGGTTCGTGCTCTTCGTGCTGCCCCTCTTGGTTGCAAATCCTGCTGACCTGTGAGGAGAAGACCCTCCTGTCTCTTGCTGAAGAAAAAATCCTGAAAATATTTGTAAAGAAAGTAAATAAGGCCCCACTTGGAGTTTTACTTTCTGGGCAGCCTAGAAATGAAGAGCTACCAGGAGGCGTCATCATTCAAAATTAAAATATTCTTCTTCAAGAACTAAGTATTTTCTCGGCAAGCATTTTTATTCATAATCATGATGGCTCAGTGCAGGACACCAATATTGCAACGCCCAGCTCTTGCTGACTTCCGCACACCGTAGCACATGGGGTTTGTGAGTGCCTGTGCTGGACCCAGGGAGGAATTCCTCCCCTCCTAGCTCTGATTTCTTTCAATTCATGCTGATTTTAATTTCATATTTATTTTGGTTTTTAGTTAATTTCTCTGTCGAATAGCTGGGCGCCCTTCAAGGCGGTGACTGGTGAGAAGCACTGTCTCCCCTTGCTGTGGCACGTCGGGGTCTTGACCACTAATGAGTTAGTTGTGGCTTTGCCAGATGCACTGTCGGTGTGGACCAGTCCAGGAGCAAAGGCCAGAGAAGCCATTTTCCTCATCCTCTGGCTGAGGTAGAATCGTAGAATCATAGAATCATT